>NC_034414.1:17504-43464 GCF_002078875.1 Numida meleagris | reverse complement strand
AGCGGCGTTCGGGGCGGCCCCGCGGGGCGCCCATGGGGCGGGGGCAGCGAGGCGCCGGCCGGCCCTAGGCTGCCCGCAGCATGCCGGCGCTGCTCCTGCTGTGGTTCGGCTGCCTGTGCAGCCTGTGCCGCGGGTACTTCGAGGGCCCGCTGTACCCCGAGATGTCCAACGGCACCCTGCACCACTACTTCGTCCCCGACGGGGACTACGAGGAGAACGACGACCCCGAGCGCTGCCAGCTGCTCTTCAGGGTGAGCGAGCAGCGGCGGTGCGGCGCGGCGGCGGCGGGCGGAGGGCTGAGCCTGCGGGAGGAGCTGACGGTGCTGGGCCGGCAGGTGGAGGACGCGGGCCGGGTGCTGGAGGGCATCGGCAAGAGCATCTCCTACGACCTGGACGGGGAGGAGAGCTACAGCACCTACCTGCGCCGCGAGTCCGCCCAGATCAGCGACGCCTACTCCAGCTCGGACCGCTCGCTGAGCGAGCTGGAGGGCAAATTCAGGCAGGGCCAGGAGCAGGGCGGCCGCGAGGAAGCCCGCCTTGGCGACAGCTTCCTGGGGCTGCTGCTGCACGCCCGCGCCCTGCTCCGCGAGACCCGCGCCATCTCCAGCGGGCTGCGGGACAAGCACGACCTGCTGGCCCTCACCGTGCGCAGCCACGGCGCCCGCCTCAGCCGCCTCAAGAACGACTACCTGCGGGCCTGAGCCCGCCGCCGGCACCCCAGCACGCCGCCCGGCCGCCCTGGAAACGCGTATTTATTGCATAGGACTTCCCGAGCAAACGGCACGTTTGCGTTGAGTGGAAGGGTGGAGGTACGTCTAAAAAGCCGCCCCGTATCATAGCGCGCATCGGACGGAGCGTTCTCCTCTTCCAGCGTTGGCTCTCGGCTCGCCGTGACACCCGCACGTGCAGCGGGCGCGCAGACTCCTCCCGTTGGTACTCTCGTTCTGGACGAGCCCTCTGTTAACTCCTAACCTTGTGTAACGGCATGTATTGTACTCATGTAAAGCGTTGTTCTGCTGCGTAACTCCGAGCTGCGATTTCCGTCTGCGTTCGGGAAGCCGGGATCGTATTCTGGCAGGGGCTGTGCTCCTCGCGGCTTTGCTTATCGGTGGCTCTAAGCTATCGGAACCCCCCGGAGCCAGCCAAAAAGGCTGATGTCAGATCCCGGGAATGCCAACACAGGCTTTTATAGCAAGAAGAAGGAGCCCTAGCGGTGATGGCAGTCTCAGGTCCCAAATTTCAGAGCCCAGTTTCTCAGAGCGTGTTTCTAAAGCAGACTGAAGGTTTTGGTCTGTTCCAGCGTAGCGGCGTTTCCCGTTGGTGCCTTTGTACTTTTGCTAGCTAAGCTATTAATAAACCTATTCGTGCTCCTGGACAATAGCAGAAGCGCCTGGTGGGAAGGAGGGGGAGGATTGTTTGGGTTCTCACACTCCTTGCTATGTAATCGTCGACTTGGGGTAATGTGGCTACTGGATTACAGACAACGCAGGCAGCATCGCTGCTTGGATGGGAGAAGTTTGTGTTGTTTTAATAAACGTTTGAAAACCGTGTTAAAGCACGCTGCTCTTGTACTCTTCTGCTCGAGACGCTCTTGATTTAAAACATGCTGCTGTAATGTGTCTTTCAGCAAAAAAAATGTGAGCGTGTAGGTCCTGCCAAACTAAATAACTCGCTTTTTAGTGAAAACAAATAAAAGTTTACAGACTCAAAAGGTAAGCAAGTTTCATTAAAAGGAACTACGTTCTTGTAGTGGTCTTTTCCAACCTTAATGATTCTATGCTAACGATACAGAAGAGCGCATAGGGCTCTGTTTGGATTTTGTAAGCCTTTTTAAGAAGCCAGTGTATGAAACTAGCAACCTCACAGCACGAAAGAGAAGCTGTTTTATGAGTGTTTGAGGTCTGATCCTGCTGCCTCTACCCCATTCAGTTCTACACTGGTCCAGAGCATCCGGCTGGGTGAGTCGCTCAGAGGTGTCGGGGGTCAACGTAAGTCACCTGGGACCAGAGCGCTGAAGGCATCGGGAGATGTCTCGCAAAGGTATGTGCTTACAGGGCTTGGGGACCATCCCATTTATCTCAAAGGCAGGGAGGTGTAGCAGTACCCAAGCAGGATATTTTAGGATGTCAGCGTGCACTTTTAGATCCCTAGTGTCTTTGAAGATGTGGAAAAATTGAAACATTGCATTGCTTGAGTTCAGTGGAACTACCCAGTGTTGTTTTCAAGTGTGCTTTCAAGGGAGAAGGTGTGACAGGTTCTAGCTCTGAAAAAATTGTTTATTTGTGATGCTTTCCTTGCCACTAAGGCCAGACGGAAAAACACGGGAACGTAAAGGGCCATCTAAGTCACTAAGTCTAGTTTGCTCCCTACCACAACAAAGCATAAAGCATTTTGGAATGGACCGGTGACCATACATTGAAGAAAAGCTCTGACACTTTCTGAGGGCATCATTCACTCAGTCTCTCCATTCTCTCTGGATCCTGCTCTTTCAGAATTACGTGCCAAAGACGTCATGCTGATTTCATTTCTGCCCAGATTCTTCTTAAAACCCTTCCCTAGCCAAATCCTTGTAAAAGAAATCAGGTGGTTTAGTCTATGCTTACTCACTTTCTGAGGCTCTGCTTATAGTGTGAATTGTAAAGCATCAGTAAAGAAACTACAGTGGCAACCATGCCAGTTTTTTAGCCAGGATGGTATTCAAATATTAAAAGAAAATAGTAGTAGTGTAAAGTGCAATTTCTTGAATAGGTTTCAAGCAGCTTGACTGTTCTGTTTGCAGTAGCAATCCTTTGGTCATTCTCAAGCTATTCCACAGTGTGCAGTATACCAAGAGTGGTAAATATCTGCAGAGTGGTTACTTTCAAAGCAGGAGATTACTCGACTTACCTGGAGATTTACAGAATAACTAATTCAGCTCTGTTTGTAAGCTGTCATCTAACAAAGCAAAACTGTCCACGCTGATGTTTCTTAGGATAAGCATAAATATACTGGCAAATCTCTCTGTCAATTTGTATTTTGGCAAAATGTAAATATTTTTCATCTTTGAAATTGAGACAACCAGAATTCTGCTCTTCTACAGAAGGCTTTAAATGTTCTGTTTAAAGAAGAAATTGCATAAATCTGAGTTTGGGCTTTGTGTAGATTTACACGCTTAATAAAAAGGGTCAATTTTATGTGGATTTTGAGAAGCCAGAACAAAACTCTTTTAGGATATTTAAATCCATTTCAATTTGGTTAGCATCAATTTGGCTGGTCTAATTAAGGTAAATATGACTATCTGTTAAAAGTGCAGCAGTTTTGAGGCAGAGCTTGTGTAACCGAGTGTCCTTCAGACATCTGCAGTCTGATAAGCTGTGCTGCAAAAGGCCTGCATGAACTGGCTGCCCACTGATAGCCAGCAGTTTAAAGTTTTACATTCAAGTAGATCCTAAAAACTATTGTAATCCTCTTTGTAATCTTACCTTTTTTTGCTGCTTTTGTGGTGTTTTTTTTTTTTTTTTTTTTTTTTTATTAATTCATTAGAAGAGGTCCACTGGTTTTATGTGACATATTTCAAATAGTAAAGGCCTTCTTATCACTGAAAATTCATTATGTACTTTTACCTCGGGAGCCTTACAAGACCAATTGTAGCAGCTATTCTGACCAATAGCTCCATCTGTTGTGTTTATAGTGTCAAGTTTGGGCTCTCTTTTTACATTTTTTTTACGCCAGAACTGAAATTGACCTGGTCTTTCTTATAGAGTTCTGGAGATTTAGAAATATATGTGATGTTTCCTGAATTTATTAAAGAGATGATGCTATTGCAAAGGAGATGACGATGTAAGCTGAAAAAATATCAAGTAATGCGAATGGAACAGAGGGCAACAGTCATAGAGAGCTCACTTAGAACTTCAGTTTTCTTTGACGTTCGGCCAGTGACTTAACTCATTAAGAGTCAAAGCGAGTCATTAAGAAACAAGATTCTGCTCCTCTCCAGACAGCTTACTTTCACAGTCAGTGCTCAGCTGTAGCTAGTCTCGTACCTACAGATACACACTGAGCTGAAGAAACTCAAAGTGTAACTGTGGAGCAAACTGCTCTCCCACATGAGCACCTATAAAAGTAGAGAAAGAAAAGGCTCCGCTTGCAGATGGCAGCAGTTGGAAACAACCACATCTGTGACAACTCAATGGCTAGGAATTCAGAGTGATGGTATAAATCGTGGCTTTCTAAGTTAAAACTTGCAAAGTTTCCCAGGTTGACCTACCCAGGACCATTCTGATAAAGAGGGTAGTCAAGGGATGCTTTCAAAAATATGATAAGCCTGTCAACGATCCCATGTGTGCCAAGCTGAATAGATGAATATTCTGAAATTAAATTGCTGCCCCTGTATGTTGTCATGTGCGTGGCTGCAGAGTGCCAAGATGTGTACCTCAGAAGCAAAAAATAGACTTGCCTCAGACCAAAGAAGCAACAGGCACAGCATCAGCTCTGGTTACGATCTTGCCTTGAAAAAATTCAGTTTGTGGAGTTCTACTGGGTGTGCTTGTTGCTGTTGGTGTAGTTTACTGAGATGAGCTTCACGTCACTCTAAAAGATGCTCGCTTGTGCTAATCGGGTATCACTTTTGCTACTGATAAAGGAGTTGTCGGTGTTGTTGAGTGAAATGTATTTGCCAGCTATTACTCCTGAAATAGTCCTTTATGTTTGAAAACTATCTGACATTTTTCTATTTGCTAAGACATGTTTTTATTTACAGCCAATTGGGGAATTTATTCCCTATTACTTGGCTTTTTGGCTAGCCGCTAGCCAAAACCTGAAGAATTTACGGATCTGTATTTTGTTCCTGAAGTATATGAAACTGGCAAAAATACTGACCCAACTACATGTTCTTTAGGGAAAAAAAAAAAAGGCTTTTACTAGAATATATATGTGTAAAAAAAGACTATAACTCTGTGATTATTTTATTTTCTTCATAAAGTTGTCATCCTGCCTATAAGATCAGTTTACAATTGGAAAAGACACCATTTAAAGACTGGTTCTGTAACTAGAAAAACATATGGTCTCCATAATCATTATGTTTTTAATGATGTGGCTTGGAAAGAGTCATTCATGGCTTGTAGAGTCATTCATCCTCGAGAACTGCCTTACCTTGGGGAGGTATCGTTGACTGTCTCCAGCATACCATTAACATTCCTTCATAAGAAAAGACAAAGCCAAGCGTATCGTATTTTCTCAGATGACAGCCTTGCTTAGGCTGCGTGCATACCTCTTTTGAATACTCAGAGACTGTCTATGTAACAGCAGTTGTTCACGTCTGAACTTTCTTTGGGGAAAAGAGAAGTCCTTGGAGAAGCTCGGCTTAGGGAAAGATTTGTTATCCAGCAATAGTTACTGGCAAGTGCAGGATGACTGAAAAAGCTGCGTACTTCCATCATACTTTCCATACTTTTTCCATGCTGCAAACATTTCACTGCAGGAGCAGTTACCACCATAAATTAGTTTTACTGTAAACAATAGAGGCCTTACTGTATACAGACTGTCCAAATTGCAAAATGTTTTTTTTTTTCCTGTCTACTTATCATTTATTCTTAAAAATAATGTGACCTGAATTTTTGGTTTAGGGCTAGGTCCAGGAGAATTACTTTGGCGGGCCATGAATAAGCCTTTGGTCTTAGGTTCTCAGCTATTTGTCTTAAATCTGTTGAAAAGCTTATTATGCCTTTACCTGGGAAATGATCATGAAAGAAATCCCGCCCTTACTCTTTCTGTGTTGACAGCTCTTTGGTTAATCAAGAACAGCCAACTGCATGAGCTGCATAAATAACTTGAAGACTTTACCCTCAGAACAGGCCCTGGCTGCAGCTCCTGCCCTCCTTCCCGTGTGATGGCCATCCTGGTCCCTCACCCCCGTGACTCTTGCCTCCTAGCAATACTGGTGCTGACCTGTGCTTGTCCAGTCTGACCTAATCTCCTAAAAACACTTTGTCTTGCTCATCAGAGTCTGAAATGCAGTTCTCCCTCTGTCATCCTGATTTCCTAGCCTGGTCACTCCTTGCTCTTTATGTGCAGAAATGTGAGTGCAGAGGGATAAACCTGCCCTGAATGAACTCACGTTCACCCTCTGCTCATTTACCCTAGAAGCTAAGTGACCAGGCCCAGTTTTTTTTCTGACACCTTTCTTTCTGTGGCAGTTTGGGATTTCAAAAGGCCAAGCATCCCCCTGTGCTACATATATACTGATTTATTGTTCCTACCCTAATGGCCTTACCTTTGTGTCTGGTTCCACAACCATGTGCAGGCTGAGTGGTGTTTATTTACTTATGTGGTCTTATTGAATTTCATGTGAGCTCTTCTACATTTCTAAGCTACATTTCAGCCTACCCTGCAGCTCCGAGTTAGTTTGGAGCGTTAATGCCCGAGCACTGATCCCCTCGAGCTGCTACGCTGCTCCAGCCTGCTGCTGCTGCTCTCTTTCATGTTTCTCCCAGGGCTTTTCTACTGTTGCCTTCCTGCTCCTGAGGATCTCCCTTTACATCCCAGGCCTGCTCCAAGTTGCTGCTTCTATCTCCTCAGCATGTGTGGAGAGCTGAAGCTGGCAGGAGCAGAAAACCACCGTTATTTTTTTTTTAAGCTTCACTCAACTGGGAATATTGGTAGACTCCTACTGTTGTAGCAGGGTAACAGGGTATTTATTGGACAAAAATCAGAGTTTGCTTTCTAAGGACATTCTGCTTTTTATGCTTTTTGTGCTTTTGCCTATGACTTTGAGTTTTGCAATGGCCATTACCTACTGATTGCTGCCAACCCTAAATTCATCTGGCACTGGGTGCACAGATCATTAGTCATATGGAAACCAACAGCATCACCCCCACTGTATCACAGTTCCCCACGTGAATGATGGAGACAGAGTGAAGTCCAAAGGGAATAAGTAAACTTATCTTGCACACTACAGGATTCTGTAAAATGATACTGTGATAGTAAAAAGACACGTAAATGTACTGCAAAATAAATAAGCTCCAGATTTTCACTGCACAGAACTTCTGACGTGCCTCTTTTAAAATTCCTTATTTTATATTCAGCAAATAAAAGCCCAGCACTAATGAGTCATATTTTGCTGAGTTATTATGTAATCTCGAAGGCAGTTTGTTTTAATTTCCACTTGGATAGGATACTTTTCCACTTACATATTATGTAACCCTCCTTATAAAAATAGAGACCCGGTTTTGCAAACACCTTGGAGTGTTCCTGTTACAGAACGAGACTTGTGACCAGTGCAGTTCTCACACCCTCCTTATAATGTTTATAATATCACAAAACATTCCCCTTCTGGCTTAAAAAAAAAAAAAAAATTCATTCTTGATCTACGTGCAGACTTTCTTCCCTAAATTTTAAACAATATTTCTTCTTGGGTTTTTTTGTTGTTGGTTTTTTTCCTTTTTTCTTTTTGAGCTTGATGGGTATATATATATACATGGTACACTTGTCTACTTACTTTATGTTAATGCCAGATTTTGCTTGTTAAAAACGTTGATTTGAGATCTTTGTCTTGTTGCTAAGTAAGAACACTTGAGAAATTAATTATAAACATACATAATATAAAATCTTTTATATCAGCCACTATGCATTTAACAGGATGTGCTCTGCTTATAAAAGATAACAAAGAAGAAAAAGTATGAGATACGTAGTGTTAATGAAATACGCGGCCAGGCCAGCAGCACAAGAGTCAGGAAATTAAAAAACATGGCTTCTCAAGCTACAACCTACGTTCAGCATGGGCAGGATGTCCTTTGCTCAGTGCTAGTGCTTGCAGATCGGTGATTGACACTGGGAAATAAGTTCCTAGTCTTCCTGACATTTATAAAATCTCTGCAAGCATGGACTTATCAGGGTTTTTTTGTTTGTTTGTTTCTTCTGTTTTAATGAAGTCCAAGACATCCAATGTAGCAAATCTTAAAAATCATTCCACATTCTCAAGCTCCCGGTTTCAAATAATGTAATTTAAATCATAAAAATTAAAAAAAAAAAATTTAAAAAAATGGGTGGGGGGGCAAGAACATGAAAGAAAAGTGGAAAATAGATTTGGGCTCTAATTTTAAAGCAAATAAATCCTACCACTGCTGCCTTAAAGTAAAGGAATGCAATCCAACAGTGCATTACAGCACTGCTTTGGCACATGAAGACTTCTTTATTGAAGATGTTGAATGATAACTACCAACAAAAATATTTAATTTCCTATAAGTTGCAGACGTAAGCCTCAGCCTTTTTAACTGCCAGAACGCTTAGAGAGACAGTCTCTAAACAGTCATTTAATACTTTCACTTGTGTGTGTGCGCTTATTTCCATCCACCTAGCCAACTCTTCATCTTTGTGAATGTTTTGTTGCCTGTGAAAAGTGCGGCTCAGCCAATGCTGATGTCAAAGGTTTTCCCTGCCCTGGTTATATTGAGGCAGCAGGACTTCTCTAGGTGCTCTGCAGACCTCAGTATGGACACCAAGTACCCAGGGGAATATGTACCTCAGTGTCATCACAAGAAATTACCCATTACACAAGAAACCAAAGCTTTTCCTTTTTTTTTTTTTTTTTTTTAATTCAGGCATGTCACCATTTTATGCACAGTGAAGAAGGTGTGGATCCGAGTCCAGTGCAAGATGAAAACTTGCATACCAGCATGGGAAGCTCCACTGGAAAGCCAGTAGGTGAGAGTGCACCCTCAGCAAGTCTGTAGACACCACCAAGCTGAGTGGTGCACTTCGTATGACAGAAGGAAGTAACACCATCCAAAGGGACCTTGGCAAACTCAAAAGGTGGGTCTATGTAAACATAATAAGGTTCAACAAAGCCAAGTGCAAGGTGTTGCACGTGGATCAAAGCAATCCCAGCTATGAGTACAGACTGGGAAAAGAACTTATTGAGAGCCCTGCAGGGAAGCACCTGGGGATCTTGATGGACAAAAAGCTGGACATGAGCCTGCAAGTGTGCTCTTGCAGCCTGGAAGGCCAGCAGTGTCCTGGGCTGCATCAAGAGAGGTGTGGCCAGCAGGGAGAGGGAGGGGATTGTCCCCCCTCTGCTCTGCTCTTGTGAGGTCCCATTTGGAGTACTGTGTCCAGGCCTGGGGTCCTCAGTACAGGAAGGATGCGGAGCTGTTGGAGTGGGTCCAGAGGAGTGCCATGAAGATGATCAGAGGGCTGAAACACCTCTCCAACAAAGACAGGCTGAGGGAGTTGGCGATGTTCAGTGTGGTGAAGACTCTGGAGAGACCTCATTACGGCCTTCAAATATTTAAAGGGAGATTTTAAACAGGAGAGAAATCAACTTTTTACACAGTCTGATAGTGATAGGACAAGTGGGAATGGCTTTAAACTAAAGGAGGGGAGATTTAAAATAAATGTCGGGGGAAGTTTTACACACGGGGGTGATGAGGCAGTAGCACGTGCTGCCCAGAGAGGGTGTGGATGCCCCATCCCCAGAGGTGCTCAAGGACAGGTTGGACGGCCCATCCTGGGCAGGTCTGCTCCGGTGGGTGGCAGGGGTTGGAACTGCTTGAGTTTGAGGTCTCTTCCAATCCAAGCCATTTTGGGATTCTGAGATCCTGCCACTGCCTTCCTGCATGTGATCCGTGCTTCTGTCTGTCAGAGGCTGCCTCCCTTCCACACACTATTCAAATAAACACAGCATTCACGTATTTGCCAGGCAGAAGGTGTTCGGCACTGAGCAAGGAGGGCATGCTACAGCTCTTTTTAAACTGATTCCCAGGAAGCTCATCTGCCTGAAGCTCACTGCTCACAAGATGTGTCTGGCACTACGATCACCTGCACCATTAACTCAGTGGATGCAGTTCCATCTGCAGCGGCAGCATTGCTACGTGCCACCAAACCCCACCTCCGAGTCACCCGTGCCCTGCGGCGCGGCCCACCCCCGGCTCCGGGCCTGGGGCTCCGCTCCACGCCCCCGGGGCCGGTCGGCCGGCAGCGCCCCGCCGCGGGCACGGGAAGCCGGGGCCGGGCTCTACGCAAGGCCGGGGCGGCGCGGGGCCTGCGGGCTCTGCGGCTGCCGCCGGAGCTGGAAGGCGGAGCGTTGCCGGGACTTGCTTCGCCGATGGGAAGCCGTGCGAGCAGCGTCTCTGCGTGGCCCTCCGTGTGTAGCACCGTGGAGGCCTGGAGCATGTAAACGGAGGTTTGCTTTCCTTTATGGTTCGCGCTTGCTTCTTTGTTTTTGTGCGACTCGCGGCATTTGTTTTAAACTGTGTCAGTCGGATGTGTGGTAAGTGAGAGCAGAGAGAGAGCTACGTTGGTGCCTCCAAGGCAGGGGACGAGAAATGCAGAGAGCTGGGATGCAGAGAGCTCGCTTTGTGTTTTTCTGTTACCAATTGCTCTTCAGTTTGGCTGTGGTTGGAGCACACTGATAATGACTTCAGGCGAAATTCTGCTTCTCATTTAGTGCATAACACACTTTGCAGTGTAAAATGGCACCACGTGGGTAAGTGTCTGCCTGAAGGGTTGGAGGTGAAGGGGATAAAAGCTCCCCGTGCCCTTGCTCGTAGTTCAGCCTGCATTAGCGTGAGATTGGCATCCTGCTTTTACCATTTAAAACCTCTAAGCAATTGTCAATAAATTGAAAAAAAAGAAACCTGCACTTAAACTAACTCATTAGCACAGTCCATATGGTGGGAGAGCGGATCCGTTAAGCATCATCAATAGCCTCCTAGAATAAGAGGTGTGCTTTTCCCAATTCTGGCCTGGAACTACCAGCACGGGCATTTGGGTTTGTTTACCTGCAGCTTGCTTTGTGCCTTGAGCTCCAAGGCTTCTAAGACATGTATTTATCCAGCACTTAGTACTGTGCCTTAGCTACTGGGAAAACAGCAGCGTAACCCAGTGGTTACTGGTGTGAGATCATTGACTGTGGGTGGGAGCTACTGAGGGTTGAACATTTTTCTGTGAAGCTGTATGGGACAAAAACTAGACTTGCATATTTATTTAATTGTGTGTCTGAGAAGACAAACACCGAGAAGGCATGCTGTAGCAGATATTTTTAATCACTGTCGTCTGGGTTTTCATTTTGATAGTGGCACTGTGTTATGACAAAATCGAGGAAAACAATAAGCAGCCTATTTATTGTTACGGGATTTCTCTTGATAGGTGGCTAACCCAAACAACTGCTTTACAGTGAAGGCAGAAACGGAAGTGTAGGGCAAACACTGCTGAATATTTTAAAAATATTTTCACCACTAGGGAAATTGTTTTGCTCTAATAATTTTCACAGCTTCTTCTTTTGCATAGCTGGCAAACCAAATAGCCCTGGAGGCAAAGGGCCTGATTCTCTCCTAGCTAACAACGGTGTCGTGCGGGTGCAGTTCCACTGACTTCAATAAATAGGCATAAACCAAAGATCCGGATAGGCCCAAAGTCTTGGGGCAGAGTAACAGTGGACAGAGTAGATCTGCATACCAAAAAAGCCACAGAATGTGCGGTGGAATTGTTTCCTACCCTAAACGCGTTGAAGGCTCCTGCTGCTGCCAGTGAAAGAGAGCCTCCCTTCTGTCTGGGTGCAGTGGCTGGCTGCTCCGAGTCTGGCTGCTAGGACTGGAAGTATTTCAAGGGAGCACTTTGTGATTCAGAATAGATCAGGAATACAATGCCGAAAGCTGAAATCACTTGGGATGGGGATACCACTGACAGCAATGTAGGCTTTCTCTGCGTGGCACTAAACATAGGGCTGCTACCATCCACCCTGTGTGTAGTGGGTTCTACGCAGCACCAGTGGTCCGTGAACAGGAGCAGCAGCTAATCATGAGATTACTGCCATGGAATGTCTTGCTGAGTGTGAACAGGGGCAGTGTAATGTCCGCGTCAGAGCTAATTGCTGAGGTTATTTCTTTAGTTGGTGGAGAGAAATAAAGAGTTTAGTTCATCTCATCCTAAAGCAGGTTTCTAAATAGGTCGGTTGAGCTGGGATTTAAACGAGCTTGTTGTTTATGGGTGTTGCAGGTGGTGCCTGTGATGTTCCGATGCGAGTGACTCTGGTACGTGGCTGAAGTTTGGCAAGATGAACCCGGCTGTCCTCCTTTCTCGCATCTAAGCAAAACTGGGAATTCCCATTTAGCCTTCCCCAATGTAACGTAAATCATGTGTATCTCATGCCTGTACCTTCCAGAAGTTTTATTACTCTTGTTTTAACTAGAAATTGTGTGTGGCAAGATTGGCTGCCTGTGTTATTTTAAGATTGAACTTTGTTCCAGAGCATTTACAGAACTTAATGTCACCGATTTAGAATTCTGCTTGAGATGCATTTTGTGAGATCTCCATTACCAGGAGAACAAATAGCAGCTAAGCAACTTCTGTGACAGGAAGACAATAAACCCACCTTAATTCCTTGTAATTAAAAAAAAAACAAAAAAAAAAAAACATCATTTTTATTACCAGCAGCACTGTAAGGGGTTTCTTAGGAACAAGTTGAGATTTGTTAACTGAATGGTAGAATACCAAAAGCTTGGACACCCTTTGAAACCGTCAAGCTTCTTATAGTACTTTAGACTTGATGATGAGTCTTCCTTGAAAGGCATTTAGAAATTAAAGGCTTAATTATTTTTTACATCAAGGCTCAAATGATGAAAGCCATTTAGTGGGTTGTAAGGTTAAACACTGAGCGTGTGAATAATACTTCAATTACTTGGCAAGCCACGTGAACTGAAGTGAGAAAGTTGCGCTGGATGTATGCATGTATGAAATACATTATAGATGAACTACGTGATGAACTCATTAGGTGGGTGTCTCATGTAACCAAAAATATCTTGTTCTCAGAATTTCCCACCTCAGGTAAGCCAGAGGAGCTTCCTCGTGGCCTTCAACTTCGGAAATAAAACGGGGTTCTCATGGTCTTGTCCCAAGCAGTTACCTAAAGCAGTACCTCCCAATGTTTGGTGCGGAGCTGAATGGGTCCATATCTGCAAGGGAGCTGGGCAGCTGCTTCTGGGGGGGATGCTCTGCGTCTGAATAATCTGGACACTGAAAGATGTGCAAAACAGGTTGATCCTACCATTTAATTTGCACGTACACTTTCTAGCCTTGTTCTTAAATTGTGTTGGTTGTTTGAGAGTACTTCTGGTTATGACTCGCTGTCATCAAATAACCTTGAAGAGAACTACTCTGCAACCAGTATGCATGCAGCAAAAGTTTACAAAATGATTAAGTGGTTCTGTTATTATGTTTTCGGAAACCAGCTCTTCCAAAATTCCACTGTATTGGGAACCTCCACTGTGTTCCAGTACTTGTCCTTTGTTTCAAGAGTTTAGAATAAGTATCCAATCGTCACGTATTAAAGAAACAAACGCATGCCGCGTGGAATCATAGAATTCATAGAATGGCTCAAGTTGGAAGGGACCTCAAAAACCATCCAGTTCCACCCCCTCCACCATGGGCAGTGTTGCTGCTCAGCAAATCAGGCTGCCCAGGGCCCCATCCAACCTGGCCTTGAGCATCTCCAGGGATGAGGCACCCACAACATCTCTGGGCAGCCCGTGCCAGTGCCTCACCGCCCTCTGAGTAAAGAATTTCTTCCTAACATCTAACCTAAATTTCCCCTCTTCTGGTTTAAAGCCATTCCCCCTTGTTCCATCGCTATCAGACCATGTAAAAATTGGTCTACCTCCTGCTTATAAGCTCCTCTCGAGTACTGGAAGGCCACAGTGAGGTCTCCCCAAAGCCATCGTCTGCTGTCATGCATACAACACTCTGTACAGGGAATTTCAGAAGGAAACTGCAGCCAGTCCTGTGGTGCGTTATTACGGTCAGCAGGAAAACTGCAGTACTTGAATAATGCTTTGGAATTAAGGTAGAGATGCATGTATTTACATATGTATGTGTGTACATTTTTTATATTTATATATGGGGAGGGGGAAATGTATATTCAGTGTGGAAACGAACCCATTTCTGGATAAAAGAGGTTTGAGTCTGTGCACAAAGCTGTTCCTTGGATTGAACTGCAAGTGAAAGTTGGTAATTAATGGGATTCTGGTGGGACTGCTACACCCAAACAAAAGGAAGCAGAAATCAATATTCTGCTTTGCTGTACTCAATCAAATGAAATAAAAACAAAAGGAGACTCTAGGGTCCTATACAGCATTGTTTTAACTCTGCTACTCAGAATCCTTTTGACAGCTCTTCTAGGTCTTAGTGTGGCAAGATACTAAATCTAAAGAGATTTTCCCTGTGTAAGGACAAGTGGGAAGGCTTTGGTCGCAACCAAGCATCAGTCTTTGGCCCTCTGAGTGTAAGAACAAAACAGCAGGGAAAAAAAAAAACAACGAACACCAAACAGATTAGAAGTAGACACACAAACTTTGAAATGGTTAAACTTTCTGTTAAAAACAGGTGTGATCATTTATTGATATGGAAAGTGTTAAACCGGAACTTTTCTTCCGATTTAGGATTCGGATGCATCATCTTTCTTCAGCACAGCGTACAGTTAATTTGAATTACTCAGCTTTAAGTAAGCCAGTGTATGTATAGAAAGCGAGCTGGCTGTGAGCAGTGAGCTCTTGAGCTCTGCTGAAGCTCAGGTCATGTCTCCGAAGCTTTTTCTTGGGAGAATTGACTGCAGGGTTGTCTTGTGTGTAGTGTTCACAGCAGATATTAAGGTGTGTGCACTTGGAAGCCTTAGTAGCTTGGTAGTAGCACCTATGTTTGATTTGTGGAACTCATCTCCAAGTGTCTCGCAGAGTGGTTGCTTATGCCATAGGTATCGAACAGCTGCGGGAACAAAGATGACCAAGTTGGTGAATCCAGCCGAAGCTGGACAAATGGGATTTTTGGACAAGCAGGTCTAAATATATCAGTATTTAGGTAGAAGAAAGGGGGGCGAATCAGCTGGAAGTGCTCTGTCTGTTACAGTTGCTCCCTCATTACTAACCTGCTCTCTGTGGTGCCGCAGGAGCCCTGGGGCGGCCCTACCGAGGTCAGCATGTGGAGGCTGGCGGCTCGTGTCCTGCTGGGGACCAAAGTCCACCCTGTGCCCAGAGCCCGGCGTCTGCTTGCTGGGGCTGCAGCAGACCTGCAGTGGGGGACAGCGCGTGGGACCCACACGGGTGACATGAGCGCGGGGATACGGAAAGTGGAGGCTCCGGATGCGGAGCACCTCGTCCGCGTGCAGTGGGAGGATGGAAGCGAGAGCCGCTACCCCTGCGTCTGGCTGCGGGACAACTGCCAGTGCCCTCACTGCTTCCTGCACTCCGCCAAAGCCCGCAAACTGCTCTTCGAGGACCTGGATGTCGACATCGTGGCCAAGGAGGTCACTCTGACGGACAGGAAAAAGGTAAGGATGATGATCTTAATCCGTGAAAAAAGATACCGGTCTGCGAGCTGATACTTGATCTTTCAGTGCGCAGTGGACTTCGTTTTCAAGCAAGTGCTCAAACCAAAGTGTAACCCGACGTTCAGCTCTGGCCCAGTGTCTGCATCTGTATCTATCTGTCTGCATTAGCGTTCGTTCATGAGAAGGGGAGGTTATTGAGCGAGAGGAAACAGGAACTGACCTTTCTGTAAATGTTAATATTTTCTGACGCATATAGCAACTTTGTAGTGAAGTGCTCTCCTCGGTGGAATGTGCCAGCTTCTGTGATTCCCACTTTCTGTTAGGCAAAGTACACGCAGTGACAGCAGCTCACAGAAAATAGCAAATTAGGTCATGTGCTCATGTGAAAATAACCATCTATAAAAGACATAAGAATTTGGATGCTGTTCAGGTTGGATTTTCATTAATTGTTTGCGGTTAGACTACGTGGAAGCCTTAGCTGTGACATTACTCCTTTAAATAACGCAATTACTGTGATTTCTAAGGAGTTTTTTTTGGTGAGTTTTTTTTTTTTTCCAACATTACATTTCTTTTTATTTCACAAGATATCTATTACATGGCCCGATGAGCACACAAGCGAATATGAAGCTGAGTGGCTGAAAAAACGATGCTTCTCTGAAGCGGCCAGAGCACAAATGCGAGAAGATTTATTTTTACCAGGTAGGAATTAAACCCACATCTGTCACACAGGTTTCGAACGCACATGGTCTGACACTGCAGGCCCTGTCTAGGAAGAGGGTCCCGAGCCTATCCAGCTGAAGCTGGAACAGCTCTGGGAGCACACGTTTGCCCTTTCCCCTTTTCTGACCTCTGGACTGCAGGCCGGGAGCTGCCACGCGGCACTGCTCTGTCCCAGCCCACTCGCAGGGAGAGAGACGTTCTGCTGCTTGGGCCGTGTCCGCTTTCCTAAAAGCTGTTTCTTTTCAGATAAGGTTTGGAGGCCTCAAAAATGAGTCCTGTGGAGCAGCGTTGGTCTGGTGTGATTAGGCCAATGTGTGTTGTTTCAAATTGCGTGGGAGTCGTAACTGAAATATTTTTTCCCCTTTCCGTGGCTTTTGGTTAAAAAGTAACCGTGTAGCATACCAGGGCCTCGTGCTGAAGGTCTGCGTGTGTTTGCTCTGTCTCTTGTACCTCCTGCATGGCGGGCTGCCTTTTGGAAATGAAACGTTTTGTGCAGCTGGCATAGCACAGGCAGTGTGAGCGATGGTTACCTGCTGCATATCGCTCACCCTTTTGAGTAAATGAGTACGGAATCAGCAGGTTTGCCACATTGCACATCCTCGTTTCTTCTTTCTTCGGCAGTCTTTCATTCTGGGAGCGTGAAATGTGTGAAAACTTGCAAGATTTCTGCAGTTGGCCTCGATGGTGTTGTTCCTGCGAGTTCTGCTGCTGCAGAAAGCTGTGGGACAGTATTCAGAGCTAAGATTTTATCTGTTGAAATGGGGTCTTATTTTAGTAGAGGAAAGAAGAAGCAGGCTGGTGGTGTGGAATTCAGATCCAGCTATTGGTTTCCTCAAAGCTCAGCAAAAGGCAAGTCTGAAGCTGGTTTATGCTCTTTTTTTTTTTTTTCATGGAGGAGGGGAAGGGTTGTGTGGTTGTTATTTGTAACAACAGAAAGTGATTATTTTTTTCTTGAAAGACTACAAATGGGAAAATATAAAGCCCTAAGTATTGTCTGCTTCTTAAGCTTTGTTTGGCAATTAGGGGAACAGTTTCTGCAGGTCACATCTTCCTTAGCTCCTAGCACTCGTTCTCCTAAACGAAAGTCAGTTATTTAGATTCAACCTTTAGTAACTAGCTTAAGGCTTCAGCTGATGAGTAATATTTCCATTCATTTCAGTGGATCCTGTAACAGATGTTTACTAGTTCCAGAGCTGTACTTTTTTCCCCTGGTGATTGATATAAAAGTTGATGTCTATTTTTGCCTTGGCAAGAATAAACTACGCTGTTTACTATGCCGGAGGCTTGGGCATGTTCCCAGAGTGAGCGTGATGGAGATGCAAACCTCATACAGGGAAACCAGACTTGATTTCTCAAGTTCATCGTTTTTATTTGGAGAAGCGAAGATGCTGTGGAAGCTAGCAGGACATTTTGTAGCCTTTGGGGGGAGCCTTGTACGTCAGATCTTGCTCTAATACATGCTCAGATGCCCAGTCAAATTGATCCAGATCTCTCGTTATGCGTATTACCAAATATATCAGTAGCCAAGATTGCAGTATTTCAGATACCATGCTTCTTTTTGCCTCTGTTTCAAAGCCTACCTGAAAATGGTTTGCCTTTGCACACACACATTTACACTGTGCTTACTCTCAGGGTCTAAATACCATGCCTGTTTTGGAGGCTCATCTCTCCCCTTTGCAGTAACTTTTCTCTAGTGCAGCAGTCCAGAAAGATACACAGTAAAGATACTTTTATTCTTTGGACACTGCTTTACAAATTTGGTGATCTGAGGAAACATATTTCTAAAAGTTTTGTTAAGTAACTGCATTAACTTTGGCCTTGCTTAGTAGTATCACTGTGCTCTTCTTCGTAATTCTGGGAAAGATCTGGCTCATTACGACGGGTTGCTTCTTCCAGCATTTCTCAGGTTTAATTTGCAAGGAAGGCTGCGTTTCTAAGGCATGTTAATTTGCTTGCTGGCTGCTTGAGACCCACTTCTCCTTGTGTACTGGGGTGAGTTTAAAATCAGCTTCCTTCTGGTCCCTGCAGTTGCAGCACCGCAAATGACATGCTCTTGAGTAGCTAATCATATCCTCGTGGTATAGCATTACAGATGATGATATGGGATGCCAGCCCTACGTGCTGGTTCAACAAATACAAGAGCATGCTCACCAGGCTGCTATAGTTAGAGGTTAACCTTCACTGCTGACATTATCAAGGCTGCTGCTCCCTTTTTTTCCCCTCGATAGCTGATCTGCTGGAGAAAGCAGTGTGCTAGCACAAGCAGCCAAAACCAGAGGACGTGCTCTTGTCAAGAAGACCCCAGCTCTGTGCTTTGTTTTTCAGTTCTTCATTTTGCTACGTGGCTCATAACATTGCAGCTTTCCAGGATTTTAATTCCAATATGTCAGCTGGTTCTTAGTCGCTTTGCTTTGGTCATTGGCGGCTTTGGCAATTTCAGAGCTGTAATTGCTAGCAAAGCTGCACATTTTGAGAAGCACAAATGTAACAGCCTGCAGGCAAGCCCGTGCGCCACCCGTGGTTAGGTCTGGAAGCTTGCAGCACCACCTAAATACAGACATGTATACACACAAACCTCTAGCTTGTGTGCATCTGTCAGTGGTGCCCACACTAATCAGACAAGCATCAAATGCATTTTCTGAAACAGTGATACCTGCTTTCCTAAAGGATTCACGGTTTTTTTTGCAGATGTTGGCAATCATGCCAATGTCGTCTTTTTTTTCCTGTCATTTAGCTTCATTGTAGATCAGCTCCAATAACTAATTGACATTTCTTTCTCCTCTGGGGAAGAAAAAAAAAATTATAGTGAAGTTTCTTCTAAAAGCAACGACCCATTCCTGGAAACTCTCCTGCCAGTTATTTCTGAGATGCATTTTCATCAGGGATATGGTCTTTTGAGAAAGGTCGTTAGAAACAAATAGAATCATAGAATCATTAAGGTTGGAAAAGACCTCTGAGATCATCTAGTCCAACCCCAACCCATCCCCACCATGCCCGCTTACCACATCCCTCAGTGCCACATCTCCACGTTCCTTAGTTCCTTAAACACCTCCAGGGACGGTGACTCCCCCACCCCCCTGGGCAGCCTGTGCCAGTGCCTCACTGCTCTTTCAGGGCAGAAATTTTTCCTAATATCCAAACTGAACCTCCCCGTTGAAACTTGAGGCCATCACCTCTCGTCTTCATTTTTCCTATTTATTTAAAAGAGAATATATTTTTAAGGGCATTATACCGCACGTCTCCAAGTAATTGCATGTATTTTGTTTTGTTTTCGTTTGTAGACACTATTGTGGTTCTAAAATGTAGGGGCAAAATAACTGACTAAATTCAATAGTTTAAATCTCAAAAAGTTCCAGATTTTCCTATCCAGCTACTTTTAGAGTACTAAATACATTAAAAATATATATATATTTAGCTCTTTTACACTGAAAAACAAGCATATGAATTTATTCTCCAGTAAAAGATTCTAAGCTTGCCAGTTGGTACTCGCCGTGTCACATCTTAAATGCCAAATAATTCCAGGTGTTTGTTGATGCACACTGCCTGCAGAAATTGGACAAGACCCATAATCTCATTTTGCGGAGGCTTCTCCTGTAGAGTCTTCATGGCTCATCTGGGATGATGAAGAAATGGGATTCGTTCTTTTCTTTCCCCAAAACTGCTGTTCTCCAGTTGGAAGATGCGGTGACTAATTCTCTGCCAAGCAGTTCATTCTTCCCACTGTGAAAAGCACATAGACATGGGGGTTTATTAGTTCCAATGCAATCGGTCAATAAGGATGAAATAATTCTGCAGGACGTTTGTTTTTATCCCTCGTGAATTATTCAGCTACAGTTGTGAACGTGGAGATTTTTGATACGGCAACTGCAGCGGTGCTTTGCAAGTGAGAACTAAGGCTGTCCAAATGCTAATGGCACACTGCTGTCTTTCTTACTCCTTCACTCCTTCAATTTTTAGAGCTTACGTTCTTAAATTTCTGGGGGAGTGCAATGGAAACCATATTAACTGTGCTTACATAGTGGGAAAAAATATGCTATGCTGACATGATAAAATAATGAGGAACACGAGCGGGATCAGTTCCCACCAGGAAATGCTGGCAAATGCTCTCTTCTTTTTTTTCAATGTTCTGAAGTAGAAGAACATGAGTATCTTTGCGTTGTATTATTGTTTTCGGTTTTCTTATGTTCTCCTGTCTCTTTCCCAAAGAATTATGGACCTGCTAATTTGTCAAGTTGTAAATATTGGACAGCACGTAACCTTTCTGGGCGGGTCTGGGGAGAAGGAGGTCTTCACAAATATTGCTGCAAGAAAGGCACTGAGGTTGTGGGACGTGTCCAGAGAAGGTCAGTGAAGCTGGTGAGGGGTCTGGAGCACAAGTCTTATGAGGAATGCCTGAGGGAGCTGGGATTGTTCAGTCTCAGGTGGAGGCTCAGGGGAGAACTTATAGCTCTCTTACAACTACCTGAAGGGAGGTTGTGGTGAGGTGAGGGTCGATCTCTTCTCCCAGGTGACTAGGGTGAGAGGTAATGGTCTCAAGCTGTGCCAGGGGATTTGCAAGTTTGTTCTTGCTTTTATTATTTTCCTAATTTTCTTTAGCATAGTTAGTATTAAATGTAGTAGTCATATTCTTAGAATAAAGCATTTGATACTTGCACATGAAATTATCGTAAAGATGCTAAGGAAATGTGGCCTATTTGAAGAATGATCGGAGTATCTGTAACGATTTATCATTGAGATTAAAGGGTAGGCTTTGAAAAAGTCTGTGCTTTATGTAGCACTGTTGCTTATTTTCCTCAACCACTGTGACATAATGGAAGGGCCGCACTGAATTTGCTGATGGCACCAAGTAGGGGCCGACTATAATTGCTGAAGAATGAGGGTTACAGCTCTAAATTATCCTCACAAATAGGACAAATGGTGGAAACTGATGTTTTAATATGTTCCCTGGGCTTGCTACTCGCTCTCCAGCAGTAATGCAACAAAGGAACATGAGCTTGCCATCTCTCCACAGTCCATTTCCTTCACGTTTTGAAGCACCCACGGTGGTTGTGCCAGTTTCCTCGAAGATGCTGCAGCTCAGCAGCTGTTGAAGTGTGAGGTAGGGAAATAGCCATCTGGTGGGTGGATCGGTTCTACCCATGCCAGCAGTCTGGCTCAGAGTCAATGGAGTCCAAAGAGAGCTCTGACCTGCACCAGAGATGAGGGAGCCCTTCTGCTCCAGCTGGTGGAGGAAAGCTTCCAGAGCACTCTGCCTGCTTGGGCACCGTGCATCCAGAAAAGCTACAAAGGCAGCGTGCTCCCTTGGAAAGCTCTGTAAATGATCCACTGTCTAGAAACATCTAAGAAATTAAGGGAAGGAGAAGGAAGAGGGGAAAAAACAAAAACAGTTGTTTGCCATGCTCGTGGTCGATATGTCACTGTGAGAATGTATGTGTACATATATGAAAATATTTAATTCTTTTCAGAACAGGCAAAAATTCGAGTTCAGCTAGAAGTTTCAAATTGAATCAAAGATTTTAAGTCACGAAGTAAGGGAACATTTTTAATATTAAACAATAATTTTACAAGCTGCACTGGATATTTTTTTGTCTCAGATACCAACTGCTGCTGCGTTCCATACATTTCCCAAGGATTAGTACAACTTGGAGCTGTACACAATGCGTTTTCAGCTTTTGGCATATTTACCACAGTGTCATTACAGAGTACAGTGGGAAATGTCTTGGGGAGAGAGGTTATTCCTGCAGTAGCTCAAAGACTAAGCCTTTGGCTGCGGCAATAGGCCGCTGCAGGGCTGGGATCTCGGAGCCTTTCTTTTCTGAAACGTGAGGTAGGATTTACAGCGTGCACTCAAACCCATGTCTTCTGGCTGCAAGAGGAGCGTGCCACCATGGGGTGGAACTTCAGCAACACGGTGACCACGGGGACTTTGAAAAAGGACTCACTGCAGTTCCTGTACACACAGAAGCTGGCTGCACTTGGAGCTGCAGTTAAATGCCAGCTGCATGTGTTTATTCTCCAAAGTGATGGAAAATCTATTGGTATATTCTTTGATATAATAATATCCTTCTTTTTAGGTGAGGAAGATTAGGTACAGCAGGAAAAACCAGAAAGGAAAAGTTGAAACTTAAATATTCCATTAGGCTGCACATTGATATTTACTTGCACAAGCGCTGAAACTTACATTTATCTTTCAGAGGTTATTCTTGGCAGTTCACGGGGCATACCTACAGCTATTTAAATTGTATAACCTTTAGTAGAGAAAAAGGAAAGCATTTATATTTTATTTTTTCTCAATCCTTCAAATGCCTGAAAGGATGTGTATTGAGTGAAGCACAGTGGAGCAGTGATCGGACAGCCACGGAGTGCTCTCGCTGAGGAATTTAACGAGGTGAGACTATATGTCTCCTCAGGGATTGCTCTTCCTTCATTTTGTGAACATGTTGTGAAATTCAACAGCTTGTCAGTCATACTGCAGCTGCTTTGAAACATGGGATGGAGCACAAAAGATGGCCTATGTGAACAGCTTATATTTGGGTACACGCCTTGTGTTTCTTGGACGGTCTCTAACCAGCCTAAGCCAGAGCAGTAAGGAGTAGGAGTGGTTGGAAACTTGCAGACCTTGCAGCTGTTGAAAATGTAACTGTGCAGTGCCAGGGTTCACATTTTTATGAACACCTTGTGTTTTGTCCTGTTCCATTTCTTTGCAGCGCACCGTGTCCCTCCATGGCCAGGTGAAATCCCCCAGAGCTCCCATGCTGCAGGCTGCTCCTTGGGTTTTGTAGTGGTTGTTATCAGTTCCACCTGCCAAAGGAGCTGGGCAGTGAACAGAGGTGGGGGTGGTTTATAGAGGATGCAGTCTGCATTTTTTCAGTTGTCTCTGTTCTCATTTCTGATTGATGATCAGACAACGTAAGTGAATGTTGGCTAAAATACCAAGTAAGCTGGGTGGGATTTAAACAAAACAATTATTTTGTTAAATACTTAAAAATCTATTTGTGCTTTGTTGTGCACTCTCTAATGAATTATCAGCTTCAGACTAAGCAAGGGAAATCAATAATGTCTTCATTGTATGAACAGGTCTCTGATTTAAGAGAGTACTTGCCATTAAACTAGTCCGTAGAAAGTTTTGTGATAAAATAGGCAGGATCTCTGCAAAACAAAAAATAAGAGAGTATCTTTGTCCTGTTCACCCATTGCTGTGCAACATCTTTGGTTTGAAGACGTGTGTGTGTTTGTGCATACAAATCCAGGAACTGGGCAGCTTATGAGACTTACAAATGGAAATTTGCCCAGGGGGGTGGTGGATACCCTGTTCTTGGAGACATCCAAGGTCAGGCTGGATGGGGCTCTGAGCACCTGATGGAGCTGTGGGTGTCCCTGTTCTTTGCAGGGGAGTTGGGCCAGATGACCTTTAAAGGTCCCTTCCAACTCAAACCATTCTGTGATTGTATGATTCTCTTGTATGAAATCAGTGAGGACAGAGCACGGAGACGGACAGTGTGGTATTGCAGGGAGTGTAAGTCTGAAATAGGTCTTTTGCACAGGAGAGAAAGAGATCAGCCCGCGCTCATATCTGTGCCCACAGTCACCTCAAGCATGTGGCCAGGTGGGTCTGCTGAGCGGTGTTTGGTGTCTGTGACCGGCACTGCTTCACCACTTGAGCTGGCAGATCTCACCTCATTACCTCATTTTGCAGCCAACTTCCACAATTATTAATAAGCTGCAAAAGGGCTGAAAGATGTAACAACTGCAGTTTCTACAAAAGGACTTGGGAATCTCCCTCGCCGCGGTGCCTTCGCTCCTGGAAGCGGCCAAGCCAGGACAGCTCCAACACCACAGCCGTAGGACAGAATCTGAGAGAACAGCATGCTGCCGTGGGGCGTTTATAAAGATTGCTGGGCAATGTGTGCTTGCTTCCCGGTGACAATTATTGTTAACTCCTGTACATTAGAGCTCAGAGCAGCGTGACCACAAAAGCAGCACCGGGAAGGGTGCAGCAGAACAGGTCCATCTAGCGGCCGGCGAGAGGCAGGTGCGGAGCGTAGCAATGCAGACTGCACTGGGTGCATTTCTTCACAGTGCATACACAATCTCTGACCATTTAGAAAGGAAGAAAAGAGGCTGGAGGGGAAGTCTGTGGTCTGGAGATTATACTTTGCTGGAGTTTTAAGCAATTGTGTCTATGTGTTATCATAAGTGTACAGAGATAGGTGGATGGGTGAAACCAGGGAGGGTGCATTTACCAATGATGCTTTCTTACGAGGTCATTTGATAAAAGCCGTGTCCTGACATAGGATTTATTTATGCTAGCAAACCTGTAATTATTTCAATTTTAATCTGCTAACAGTATTTTCTCACTTGATTTCTTTCACTATGAACATGATTGAGTCTACACAGCAGCTTTCTCTCAGGTGTGCAGGCAGCCATTTCACGTGGCTTTAGCCCTGTGCTATTTTAAACTCCGAGTAAAGCAGCAAGTCAACTGAAGAGCGGGATGGTTCCATGGCCTACACTGTGCAATACTGGAGCCTGTTCTGCTCAATCATTTCAGCTGGGGGAGAAAGTCACCAGTAGCTAAGTACAAAACAAGATGCTCGGTTGTGGATTTCAGTGCCTTGTGCCAGTAGTGCAGTCAAACTTAATTAAAGTTAATGGCATTAACAACTGCCAGACTCCAGAAAGTGTCCTGGTGAGAAGCTGTGCTTTGAGCTCCATGATTAATTTCCTGTCTTTTCACTTTCTGTCTGCATTGCTGTTCCCTTGAGTTCTTGGCTAAATGCACCGGAGCCATTAGAAGTTAGGTGATATCTGCTTCAGTTTTGTCTAGCAAAATTGGCCCTGGCGGGGATAGTCTGGAAAGAAACCACCTTTTTTTTTTTTTTTAATTTATATTTAAAAAGTGAGAACAAAATGAAGATAGTCACACTGATTAGTGGCTACTGTGTATTTTTGTCTGCACTAATGAATTGCTGCAGCACTACCTTATATCAAAGAAAATCGATTTGGTTTTGCAAATGTCTTTGAAAATCTTAAATATACTTGACTGGCCAAATTTGACTGGTTCCAAAGGAATGGCAATTGTACATCTCTAACACGTGAGCCACTTCCTAAACTCAACACTTGAAAGAATGAAAGCACCAAGACTCCTTAGCTAAGCCAATGTAGAAGCTTTGACCTGATTGAGTTACTTACATTTCACTGGGCTAGGCTTCTGGACCATTTTTGCTACGGTGGAAGCTGTCCCAAAATATTTTATGCAGGTATTGCCATGGAAAATGGCAGCTGAGATGGGTGAAGTTTACCAACGTTACAAGCAAATGAAACATTCATAGTTGTGCAACGTGGCATCAGTGACAGAGACCTCCACCAGATGCACTCCGTGATGAAAAAGGTTCCAAGCATGTGAGCAGGAAACTGAAAGCACTGGCCTCAGGTCATGGCTGATCTGTTATTTATAAGATATTTTACTGTAACGTATTCTGTATGTCAGAAGCACGGCTTTGAGCTTTTTCTGGATGACTCAGGATCTTGCAATGGAAAGATGAAGGAGCAAAAATCCTTTGCGGTCCAGACGAAGCCCTGGATGTCTCCAGCTGCAGTGCCAGATGACAATTTGGCATAGAGTCCCAGTGTCATTCTGTCCTGTATACTCGTTCATTACTTCTTAAAATAAAATGGACTTGGTTTTGGAAGGGAGAATCTTCTGATAAAAGTTAAAAACTTCATCCAGCAAGGGAAGGAGTTTGTTCCTCCCTAACACAGTGTACTGTGCAAAGGTATACTGACAATTATTGCAAAACAGGCGGAATTAATCTGGATTCTGGTACGTACAGTGTTTTTCTACACTATTGGTAATGGTCTTCTTTCCAACACAATGCAAACGGTCCATACAAAAATAGTAACTGTTCATGGGATCAGTACATCACAAAGCTAACTGCTTGACCTCTC
>NC_034414.1:0-17019 GCF_002078875.1 Numida meleagris | reverse complement strand
CTAGTGACCCCGAGAGGGCCGGATTTGACCTCCAGTGACCCCAAAGGGCTAATTGGGTGACCTCGGGTGACCCCGGGAGGCTGAAAAATCGGGAGCTTGACCTCTAGTAACCCCAAGAGGCCAAATTTGACCTCCAGTGACCCCGAGAGGGCCAGATTTGACCTCCAGTGACCCCAAAGGGCTAATTGGGTGACCTCGGGTGACCCCGGGAGGGTGAAAAATCGGGAGTTTGACCTCTAGTAACCCCAAGAGGCCGAATTTGACCTCTAGTAACCCCGAGAGAGCCGAATTTGACCTCCAGTGACCCCGAGAGGGCCAGATTTGACCTCCAGTGACCCCAAAGTGCTAATTGGGTGACCTCGGGTGACCCCGGGAGGCTGAAAAATCGGGACTTTGACCTCTAGTGACCCCGAGAGGGCCGGATTTGACCTCCAATGACCCCAGAGGGCTAATTGGGTGACCTCGGGTGACCCCGGGAGGCTGAAAAATCGGGAGTTTGACCTCTAGTGACCCCGAGAGGGCCGGATTTGACCTCCAGTGACCCCGAGAGGGCTAATTGGGTGACCTCGGGTTTTTCAGCCTCCCGGGGTCACGGGAGGTCAAATCCGGCCCTCTCGGGGTCACTAGAGGTCAAATTCGGCCTCTTGGGGTTACTAGAGGTCAAGCTCCTGATTTTTCAGCCTCCCGGGGTCACCCGAGGTCACCCAATTAGCCCTTTGGGGTCACTGGAGGTCAAATCCGGCCCTCTCGGGGTTACTAGAGGTCAAATTCGGCCTCTTGGGGTTACTAGAGGTCAAGCTCCCGATTTTTCAGCCTCCCGAGGTCACCCAGTTAGCCCTTTGGGGTCACTGGAGGTCAAATCCGGCCCTCTCGGGGTCACTGGAGGTCAAATTCAGCCTTTTGGGGTTATTAGAGGTCAAACTCCCAATTTTTTAGCCTCATGTTCTTGGGATCACCTGTGGTCAGGCTGTTTGCAGTCTTATGTTACCATCACCTGTATTATCTTTGTCAGCTCTCTGAATGGAGGTCCATGCTCCGCACGCTGTATGTGTTTACCCTGACCCCACAGACACGGTGGTCTTTATCCATCTCCGGTACTAGCACCTGGGTGGAGCTCTGCAGTCCCCCCTATATCACCACGCTGCTCCTCACCCTACTGGTATCCACCCCTGTACCCTTTGCACCTCTCCCTGGGCCGGACTTGATGAGCGTTGCTGGGGAGATGCTGCAGCTGGTTTAGAAGGAGAAGTCCTAAGGTGTATCTGGTACAACTGTGTGTGCACACGCTGCCCCTTCCATGCAGCAAGCCCAGATTCAGCAATTGTTTGAAAGACGCCAGCACAGTTTCAAGTTTCCAAGTAACACTTCACTGGTTTGAAATTTATTAACAGTACAAATCACATCAACACGCCATTAGTCCACAACAAACTCATCCTAAATTATCTGTTGGGTATAAAACAGAGCACTGCTGATACTCTTGTGGCTTGCACAGCTTCCAAGGTACAGGGCTTTGAGTGCTGCTTGAGGCAGGAAACCAGTGGTGAGGTACACCTTTCTTCCGTTGTTTTCTTCATACCATGTTATTGTTTTCTTCTCTTGAATGGAGATGGGACCTCTCATCTGCTCTTACAGTTTACTTCTTGTTCTTGCTTCCTGTGCATCATGCATGCAGCCACCTGTGCCCTCCTGCTTGCCCAGCCTCTGTGTGTTTATGCATTGCTGGTTTATCAAGTGCCCTTTGCTACTGGAATTGTTACAGACTTAGAAAGTGCTTACCCACACTCAGTGGTTATACTTGGTTAATTTGCTTCCACTTTTTAGGAGCAATAGGGAACAGATGTTGCAACCTGGCCCTGCTGGGTGGCCATTCAGCCCCAACACTGAGCATTTGTGCAGGAGTCCTCTCAGAGGACTGGGTGATTTCTTAAGGGAGAAAGCAAATGCTGCTATTCTACTACTACTACTACTAATCATCATCATCATCATCTTGGGAAGGTTTCCAAGACTTACTCATATGTGTCCTGGAGAAGCAATCCCCAGCAGATGCCATCTCCTGTTGTGGTGTCATGGATTGAAGCAACTGCATTATACTGTATATGAACAGTATACTATATTGTTCACAAAAGAGAAACAGTTTCCGCTATTTAGTGACATAACATAATGTAGTGATTTAAGAGCAACTTAACAAAATTCAAGATGGCTGGATATATTTGATTATGTACTGCGTAGAGGGTAGGTTTAAACACACACATACAGGGCCCTCCCATTGAGTCATGAGGTCCAGAGTGGAGCCCCTTGCTTCCTAAACTCTTTGAACCACGAGGGAAGGAGCCTAGGTGTGGCTGGATCCTCTCCTAGTTCCAGAATTGATCAACAGTTTTTGTCTAAGGGATAATATGTGCACAATCAATCCAAGATGTGGTCTTAGCAAAGCTAAAAGAAGCCTAGAACAGGTTATTAGGCGCTTACGAACAGGTTATTAGGCACTTACTGAGGATCTGTATCAGCAAAGTGTCATGACATCAAGGCTCTCTGGGATTCTCTGCGCAGGCATAAACTTGAGAGCTATCTCTACTCATGGGGAGATTCTGTCACACAACCAGCTACTGTACAAAGGGGCTCTTAGGCTGCTCACTGAGAAGTAAGATGATTGACTCGTAGTCATAGTGTTGTCTCAAGTTTGGAGTACCAAAGTGGAAGGAATGGAGCCTCTCTCCTGCAACAGAAAAGAGGCAGGGAAGGAAGAGCTACTTTAGGTTCAAGTGAAGCAACTGTAAGCATGGGGCATGCCTGTGGAGCTGAGCACCTCCAGCACTGAGACAGGCTGAACCAGCCTGCTCCATGCAGGAGGGAGGTTCTCCTTTAGACCTACTGATAGGAGTTCCTTCCGCCCTTCACACTTAAGATCTTGGGATAGATGGAAAACCCCTGTCTTGGCATCTCCACTTAAGTCAGGTAGGGAGTTATGAGTTATGCTAAGCTAACTGCCTGGGAGATCAGTGTCCATCTGCCTTGCCGGACTTGGACATGCACTTTGGACACAACAACCTCCATGCATTGCTATAGGGTTGGGGCAGAGTGGCTGGAAAGCTGTGCAGAGGAAACAGACCTGGGGGTGTTGGTCAGCGCTCAGCTGAACGTGAGCCAACAGTGTGCCCAGGTGGCCAAGAAGGTCAACAGCATCCTGACTTGTATCAGTGTATGGGAACTGCTGAGTCATGGCCTGAACCACTGATTGAGCACCTGGAGGAATGACCCAGTCAGCCCTGGGAGCACAGGTGAAGGCAATTCACCTGTGCAACCAGAAGGGGTGGAGCCTGGCTCCACCCCTCTTAGGCCTCATTTAAGGGCTGACTGCCGCTGAGGAAGGATCTCTGCCTGGAGATCCCTCCTTGGTGGGAGCCTTTTCCTGCGAGCCCCAAATCTTCCGATCCGGGTGAGCGCTGTATTTTCCTTCCACCTTTTTTAACGCTGTTTCCATTGCATTAGTCTTGCTTATCGCTACAATCAGAAATAGCATTGCTAGCAGGAGCATGTCCCTCTGTACTTTGCTCTGGTGAGGCCACTCCTGAGAACTGTGTTCAGTTTTGGAGCCCTCACTACAAGAAAGGTATTGAGGCCCTGGATAGTGTCCAGAGAAGGGCAGGGAAGCTGAGGGGTCTGGAGCACAGGCCTTATGAGGAGCAACTGAGGGAACTGGGATTCTTCAATCTGGAGGAGAGAATGCTCTGGAGAGACCTTATTGGTCAACTACCTGAAAGGAGTCTGTGGCAGTGGGGATCAGCCTCTTCTCTTGTGTAACCAGCAAGAAGACAAGAGGGAATGGCCTTAAGTTGCACCAGGGGAGGTTCAGGTTGGATATTAGGAAGAATTCATTCTCAGAAAGAGTGGTCAGGCATTGGAACAGATTGCCCAGGGAGGTGGTGGAGTCACCATCCCTGGAGGTGATTAAGGAAAGGGCAGATGTAGTACTTAGGGACGTGGTTTAGTGGGCAACACTGGTGGTAGGTAGACGGTTGGACTTGATTATCTTAGAGGCATTTTCGAACCTTAATGATTCTATGATTCTGTGCAAACAGACTTTCCTTTTCTAGATGCAGTTTCAAACACAATAATCCACATCAAAATTGTGTGTCATACACTTTGATTGAATGGAGAGTATTTTAGGCATAATATTAAAAACTGAGTTACACTGAATGAAGAATTTTGGATTACAGAATCACAGAATTGCAAGGGTTGGAGGAGTACTCAAGAGATCATCGAGTCCAATCCCCCCAGCTAAAGCAGGTTCCCTACAATAGGTCATACAGGTTGGCATCCGGACTCCACAACCTCTCTGGGCAGCCTATTCCAGTGCTCCATTACCCTTACCATAAAGAAGTTCCTCCTCGCGTTTGTATGGAACTTCCTACATTCAAGTTTCAGGCCATTGCTTGTTGTTCTATCCCTATACAACACTGAGAAGAGCCTGGCCTCCTTCATTTGCCTCCCACTTCCCTTCAGGTATTTATAAACATTAATCAGGTCCCCCCCTCAGTCTTCTTTTCTCCAGGCTGAACAGACCCAGGTTACTCAGCCTTTCCTCATAAGGAAAGGACTGTCTATCCCTTCGTAAAGGTGAAAATTTGCCAGAAGTTCACAGCCATATGTAACTATTACCTTAGTCTGTCGCTCCATGTTAACACGTGCCTCTTGCATAGGTGATATTTACAAATGGATACAGGGCCATGTCTGATACTAAAGTACATTATTCCTCAGGAAATAATCCAGTTAAGAGAAAATCACTATTTCTTCTACTTAGAACCCAGCATTTTAGTTTTACTTCTTCTGTGTTGGTTAGCTGTTCCTTCTGTTCTGGGATCTCTAACTCTTACACTGTCCTATTGTCACACGCTCTCACAACGAATATTGTATGAGAATGGGCAGAAGCAACTTGCTGCTCATTGCTCAGTCTTTCCTTACCTTGGTTTCCTCACTTCCTAGCATCGCTTGGATTTGTAAAACACCTTGGGCTCTTGTTGGCATTCATCTGAAATAGCATCAATGCATTCAAAAAAAGAAAAAAGATGAGGAAGGACACCATCCTGCAGGATTCCACATGGCTGGACGTGCCTTTATGGAGACTAACCTACAAAAGAAAACTGATTAGTCACTGATGCAACTGATGTAGTTACTCAGCCTCTAGGCTCTTACACTGGTATATGTCTTCTGCTGTACTTTGCTGTGAATTTTTGATTTAAATTTGCTTCTTTACTGCAAAGTTTTGTTGTACTTGAGCATAAAGATCACTTTTTATCTAGGCCAACTTAGGACTGGGGTTCAGGTCCCTGCAGGATGGCGGCAGGACTGAGGGCATTTTCACAAATGGATAAAAATCCCTTTAACTTCACGCTTTGACTGTTCAGTGCTCTGATGCTAAAATAGCTGAACACTTTGCTTCCCTATTCTTATCCTTTCAGACCATCAGTACTGGGGCTCAGACCTACAGCTTCCCAAAATGCCTTTTGAAGAAGTCATGTACGATGATGAGAGTGCATACAAGTGGCTGTGCACCCTGAAGAAGATGGGAATTGTGCTGCTAACAGGGGCTGCTCCAAGGCAGGGAGAGTTGGTGAAGCTTGGCCACAGGATTGGTTTCCTGCGTCTCACTTTTTATGGGTGAGTTGGGATTTTTAATGTCCTTGCTTTGTCAGCTATGTCATTACTTCTAGTGCATTTGAATTCAGCTTGCTGGACCTCTCTTGTGGGTTAATTTGTTAAAACAGGATGAATTTTTCCTTGCATGCAGATGCAAGGACAATTCTTACTGAAAAGCCACAGTCAGTCCCACAAGGCAGCATTGTGTATCCCATGAGAATACACAAAAGGCCTCTTCCAAATTGCTATATCCACAAACAACAAAGGACTCTGCAGCTTGGCCTTGGTAAGATTTCTGGAGTAGGTTCACATCTTAACTTTAGTTAATGTCTTTCGATCTAGAAAGCTCCCTTCTCCCCCATAATAAAACAAAAGAGACTTCTCCTTGGCTTGGACCTACCTCATTCAGAAGATAACCAGGTAAACCATGTGGGCGATAACCAGTGTCTCCTCCTTTGGCTAAAATGATTTAAAGTAGAAAGTTTTTTTTCCCCCCTTTCTACTTACTGGGCCAGAAGGAAAAGTGGCTTTCAACATTAGCTGGGATTCAGTCATGTCAATCCTACTAAAACCAATGGGAACAGAACTCCCTGCTTAATTTGGAAACCTCACCCCCTGCTAGTTAACATTTTCTGCTATTAAAAGCATTCCTGATGTCAGGCATAGGAAGAAGTTGCTTAATTTTTTCCATGTATATCTGGAATCCACTCTGAAAATACTGCAGAGGAGAGAAGACTTTACCTGCAGTATCTTTTCTCCTAATTTAACCTGCTTCATTTTCAGGCAGTTAGTGCTGTACCCAGTTGCACTGCTCTTACACATAGCTCACAGCAACAGAAACTCTCCTGAGCTTTCAGTCTTAACAACAGACTTAGAGCCATTTTATGTCTCTTCCTCTCAAAAAAAAAAAAAGAAGTTCATATACTACTGGCAGACAGTTCTAAAGAGATTTTTACAACTCTAATAAAATAACTGTTGCTAATCCCCTTGCTATTTCACTAGTGCGTAAATGTAAAACCTAACAAATATTGTAAAGAAAAGGGATGAATTTGGAATGGTCCAGCCTGGCAAATAAAACATACCTCAACAGGGCCACAAATGTTTACTGGAATGTAACAGTAACAGATATAACCCAGATGAGGAAAAATGTAAGCCTTTTTTCTTGTCTAGATGTTTGCCTGGCACATGCTACCCTAAAATGCCATTAGACTCATAGAACGGCTTGGGTTGAAAGGGCCCTTAAAGAGCATCCAGTTCCAACCCCCTGCCACGGGCTGGTTCCCACCCACCAGAGCAGGCTGCCCCATCCAGCCTGGCCTTGAGCACCTCCAGGGATGGGGCATTCACAGCTTCTCTGGGCAGCCCCACTTGCACCTCCCAGAGGGCTCCAGCTGCCATCGAAGGATGTGGGTCCCAAACCTTTTGTGAATGAGACCTCCATTTTCAATAAAGTTCAAGGCCAGACAATTTAAATGTGGCTTCAGTTCCTACTACAGCCATATGCCAAAACTAAAGATGCACCAGGCATGCTAGTTTTCTGCTCAGAGAGACGGAGCTCACATTACCTCTTAATGCCAAAAAAATTGCTACACCTGCCTGGTGCCAAATTTCCTGCTCAGTCAAACAGCATGAGCAGCTGAGGTTGAAATCTGACCCTGATTTCAAAGCCATAAACCATTCCAACTGCTCTGCTCTCTCTAAGGGTGAGAGCCTTCTGACATTACCTGTGTTTTCTTCCTTCGCTTTTCCTGCACTTGCTAGCTCTCCACATGGCTGAGTTCATACTTCAGAATCATTGACACCCTGACAAAGTGAAGTTGAATTTTTCCTGCACTCAGCACCCAGCTCCCTGTTAGCATCACTTTCTCTCTTTAAGCATGGCTGGCTGCAGTCAGTAGCAGTTCCACGCGTGGAGGGGTTCCCAGGGACCAGCTCCCTGCAAAGCGTAGCAGCAGGACAACTCTGACTTCTTTCACAAGGTATCACAGTGATTTTGTAAGGTATTCCCATTCCAGCCATCGTATATAAAATTCTAGAATTGTTTGAGTGGGAAGGGACCTTTACAGGTCCTCTAGTCCAACTCCCCTGCAATGAACAGAAGTGTCCATGTACTACATAAAATGATTTTGGTCTGCATGTTCTTTAGCCTCTTTTTTTAAAATATTAATAAGTAATACTTGAGCACACCACACACAGCATGTTTGGTGTACAGTATTTCAAATGGGAAAATGAGTTTTCTATTTTTCTTTCAAGTCATTTATGCTCCTGTGATTCCATGGATTGCTGATGGTGACGTATACAGTCAGGGATCTACAGCATGCATTTGTTGAGGACTGTCTTCAGGCGTGTGCTCTGTACAGTCCAAACCTGTGATTCATGGCCTTAATTCCTCCTGCACAGCGTATCACTTGAACTGCTAGGTGATGTATTCAGGGCTTTGTTAGATAACAAAGACTACACTTTTTTTTTTTTTGCAGTTGTCTGCAAAGTTTCTTAGAATGTTTTGTCAAATTTCAAGACACAAACTATATAATGAAATAAAGGGGGTAACTCTCAGGAAAAGCAGGAGAGAAAAAGACGAAGTTAGAAAGTTTTTCCTTCAATGGCAAGTCTGCAAGTACCAGGAAAGATCCTACTGTAAAGGTTACTGTATATTCCAAGACTGTGAAGCTTTAACATTAACTTGGGGGGGAAACGACATAGCTTTTCATAACATTCATCAACATATACTGCATCTGGCAGGAAAGAATGTGGAAGCTCCAGCTTCCACTCCCTTGCTTCTGAAGTTCACGTCCTCACCTGATCCTTGCACGCAGCAAAGCACCCCACCAGAAGCCATCATTCCCTCAGATACTCCCTGCTGCCAGATGCCCCTCTGCATAGTCAGCATCTAGCATTGTCTAAAAAAGAATCACCAGCACTGCTGAAATAAGCCACCTTTCACAGAATGACTTGGGTTGGAAGGGACCCCAAGGATCATCAAGTTCCAAACCCCCTGCCACAGACAGGGCCACCAACCTTTTATATAAAATTGTATAACATTTTTAATGTTGAAAGATGCAGTACCTCTCCTCTGCTGTGACTTCACACTCTCACTGTGCACCAGCTGGCTGTTCACGCATTTGCTCTTTGCCCTTTTATTGTACAGGCCGACTTGGCAAGTGCAGGACAAAGTAGATGCCAACAACGTGGCTTACACGACGGGGAAGCTTTGCTTTCACACTGACTACCCTGTTCTGCAGCATCCACCTGGGGTAAGGCAAACCTGCTGGCTTCTTCACAACACAAAGGGGGAAAACACGAGGGTCCGGGATGTGCTTTTGATACTGCTTTCATTATATCAAAGAAGTTGGGTGTCTAAATGGTGCAGTCACATTGTGACATCTTAGGACAAGGCAAGAAGCGACTGGAAGAAGAATGGTGAAGGTGCTGTATTGCCTTCTACAAACCGGCTGAGGTTAGATGCATTTTCACCCTTTCATAAAGGGGCACTCAGTAAAGCTGAACCACCGCAGGAAATACGTGCTCACCCCATCCCTGTCACAGCAAGGCCCAATCCACTGCATCGAAGAACTGAAAAGTAACAGAAACGTGTGCAAAGGAACACGGTCAATCCTGCAAAGGTTTGCGGCTATACCTACAACTTCCCTTTCTAGTATGTTGGAAAACTTCATATCATTTTTTTCTATAATTAAGTAAAACGACAGTGTGGTTTATCCACAAGCAAGTGCCAGATTAATATCACCTATTAAAGTCATTTAGATGCTTTTCATTAACCCAAGAATAATACTAAGAGTAAGAATGAGAATAGAACAGTAATTTGTTAATTGAGCACAGATATAAATTAGCTCGGTGTCTCGTGTGTGCCAAGGCTCTCATTGCTACCAAACACGAGTAAAAGGGCAAAACCTTTTTCATTCAAACCTGCTCACCAGACATAGAAACCAAAGGCAGTGGGACAGGAGGGAGGGAAACCACTGTTTTATCATGTGGATAAACCATTTGTAGCCCTTGCAACCCAGTGAAGATTGGAGAAGGAATAGCTGTACGCTGATCTTGGGCAGAGCCGTTTCCTTCTGCTTTATGCTGATGGAGTCCCCTCCTGCACCAGCGCCTGTTTGGACCTTCCCTTGAGGGCTGTGGGTGCAGCACATCAGGAGACTGTGACAAACCATTCTCTGCCACTCTCTCCCCATGTTTCTATCTTTTCCTCCCACTGCTCTCAGAAATAATTCTGCACCATGGAAGGGAAACATGGACATTGTTAGCACTGCATTTTTAAGGGAAGCTGTGCTGGCATGACAGATGTATATTGTCTAGTTTGGCCAAGATTAACGTGCTTTGCATGATGCTGGACTCGTCAACACCCCGGGGAGTTCAGCTAGATCAGACTTAGACCGCTTTAGAGTTCAGACTTCCTGTTCCATCCTGCTCCTTGGCAATTTCACTATGAAGTGAAATGAAACTTCCTTAATCCTGTTTTATTACAGACACTGGGCCTGCTGCCATCCATAAGCCACCTTTGTGAACAGATAACTCACAATGCAAGAGCAAAGTAATCCTCTCTGCCGAGATAAGGAGGGAGACTGCAGCAAAAAGCAGTTTGAGAGAAAGAACTGACAGCAGAGACTTGCAGTTGACTTGCAGGAAATAACATCAGGCTGCAAGTGTTATAAGATATCCCAAAGGGGACGCGTTTATGAACATGGTACTTCCATTTTCTGCTTGTGTGATAATGGTTGCGGAGTGCTGTGATGCTACAGCAGTTGAAACTCAGTGTTTTGCTGGAAGAAAAAAAAAACCAACACAGCTATGAGGAGCCTGATTCTAACGAACCGTTAAATAGGGAAGCGAATTCTTCTTGGAATGAGATCTTAATTCATTACAGGTTCAGCTTCTCCACTGTATTAAGCAAACAGCCACAGGAGGTGAGAGTGAAATTGTGGATGGATTTCATGTCGCCAACAAGCTGAAGGACCAAAATCCTCAGGCGTATCAGATCCTGTCCTCTACTGCTGTAGACTACACGGACGTCGGGGTCGACTACTGTGATTTTGCCGTGCAGGGTAAACAACGGATCATAGAGTGAGTGCCCTCCACCCTCACACAATTACACTGCAAACTAAAATTGCTGATGTATGTACGGTGGAACGTGTGTCGGTAGGTCTGCTCCTGCCACCTTGTGGGGAAATGGTGGCTTCACCGAGTCCGAGGTTGCATCTTTGTTGTGGGTTGTTTTTTTTGTTTGTTTGTTTTTTGGCCAGCATGTTACTTTTCTTTCCTTTGTCACACTACGGCATAGTTTTCCTTATTCGGTCTTCCCTGCACTAGCAAGAACTCGTGGGCATGGGGTAACTTATAGGCACAGGGCCACAGCAGCTGGGCTCGTTCCTAAATTCCAGTCCGTGCCGTGCGGCTGCACATCTGTACTGTGGCAAAGAGAGGTCCTAATCTGAAGCGTTTAGACTAACGACTACATGCTGCAAAAAGAGCAAATTCAAATTTCCTTAATACGTTCCGAATTCTAAAACTCTGACTCTATTATTCAAGTACATAGTTTCCTCAAAAATCAATATTCTAAGTGTCAGCGCTTTTTTCTGGTGATCCCTCTCCCTAGTTAGGATTATCAAATTCCTATCCAATAATGATCTTGAATGAAGGAAACGAACTTGTCCTTTGACCTAGACTTGAATTTAGTTGTAGGAAAACGCAAACTTCAACAGGAGAGTTCAGTCGTTCGCTAGCCACGTCCAAAGGTTCCTGTAACAACGTCGTACATTTCTGTCCCTTCCCTTATCTGTTTCGCAGCGTGGATTACGGAGGCCAACCAGTTCGCATCAATTTCAATAATGCAACAAGAGACACGGTGTTTGACGTACCGGCTGAAGAAGTGCGGCCATTTTATGCAGCTCTAAAGGAATTCAATGATTTATTAAACAGCACAGAACATAAGTTCACTTACAAGCTGAAACCAGGTCAGTAAGTTGTTTCTCTTTGCAGAGTTTTTTAACATTTTTCCTGACGTGTCAAAACATTCGAGCACTGTTAGCTCTATCCTGGCAGAGAGAAGAAATTTCAGCCCCTCTTCACCTGTTTTATTTCATTGCTGTATCCTTATATTCATTCCGTAGTTTCTTCTGCCACTGCTTCACGATAAAGAAAAAGAAAGCTTGTGATGGGGAATGGAGTCTGTCTTTTTATGACATTGACAACTCATGCCACATGGGAAGCTTGTCCTATCAGTAGCACCATGTCACTAGCACAGCTGCTGGGCCATCCCAATTCATCACACGATACGTGACCACATCCTCATCCCTCTGCTTCATCTGAAGCACGACACCCCACATGGTTAGTAGGGCACCTTCATAACTGCTGCAAGAGCTGTAGAACAGCTTGAAAATCACACAGATGCACAATGCTAAGGGAGACTGAACAGCACTGTAGGGAATTCAGCTATCTTCTTTGCATCAGTACTGGGTGCCTGAGTACAGGGCTGTGTTCTGAACATGAAACGTGCTGTACATATGTTCTTCAGAACTCAGCCTAAGCGTGTATGTAATGAGCTTGGCCTTAATCTCAGCTCCTTTGCTCTCCAACTATAAAATAAAGACATGCACAGTCTCTCACCTCTCACAAGGTGTTGCAATAGTAAACTCGTTAGTGTATCTGGCTGCCTCGCACGCTGTGATGCCACTTGCTTTGAAATATCTGTGAGGAAACTAATCGTTCCCTACTCAGAATATGCAATAAAATAATTTGTAGGATCACATAATAAATGGTAAAACGAAGTACTTCACAGTACCATCAATTAATGCTGCAAAACGGTGGTAGAAGGAAGTGAGAGAAGGAAAGAAAGAGTACGAGGTTATTTAATTAGAGAGTTATCGTAATGGTGGCACACAAGGGAGAAAAATTGAAATGGCGAGCCGGCCTTAATTATGTCAGTTCCTAACTTCTAATGGCTTGGCTTTGTACTCTTTGAATTCTTTTAACAGGGGTAGTAATGCAGGATGCATACTGTTTAAGTAGTTCCAGACTGATCAAGTGAAAATTACCCTCGTGCCTTTGATCCCTTTTGTCCTTCCCATGGGTTTGCAGTAGTCGGGCTTCCATTCAGGATGCGCTTTTCTCTAGAGCGTAGATCCCCTAACACTTCATTTCCTCATTGTGCCTTTGAGCTGTGGGAAGCCTACATATCCCCGGGGCTATATAATGCACTGGGCTAGGCCCCAGCTGCAGGCTTTCTGTTCTCTGTATCTAGCATCAGCTCAGTACAGCTTTTTCCAAACAATAACCACGTGGATAAATGAGGCAGAAAGTTAAAACCAAAGATACGTGTTCTCTGTTACTTAGGTCCATCTTTCTTGCACGGTTCTGGCACACTCCGTTTGTCCGTGCATCCCAGCATCTGGGAAGAAAGATTTTATCTCTTTCATTGGCGTAAGTTCTTTTTTAAACAGGGACTTTCTTATAAAGAAACTTGTCTAACCACACTGTCTAAGATATCCCAGCCGGTTTCTTTTCTGCCTGCCCACGAGATTGGCCAATCCAAGGAAAGAAGCAGAGCTGGAGAGGGACCTGCCCTCTTGTTTGAAATGAGCGCTCCCTAGCTGTTGAGATATACCTCGACATCATCAGTTGGAAGGAATACAACGTACCAGATGTCAAACTTTTTGCTATCTCTTTGCAGGAGACGTAGTAACATTTGATAACTGGCGCGTGCTGCACGGCCGCCAGAGCTACCAGTCGGGCTCTGAAGTGATCCGTCACCTCGAGGGAGCCTACGCTGACTGGGATGTGGTCATGTCAAGGCTCCGGCTCCTCCGAAAGAGGGTCCTCAATAGAGACTGAGCATCCTGCTGACCGGAACGAGCAAAACTAGATTGCCTAGCCTCAAAAAAAAAAATGAGAGGAAAAAGCAATGTATTTTAACTTGAGAAACTAACATAGCGAATATCTGAATCTATTAGTGAGTTCCATTAGATGCTAAGAAATCTGTTGCTCAGCACAACGTACGATCCGTCTCTGGTCTGGTAATTTACAAGTGAATCGCTACCTCAGTGAGATTAAAGCCGTTTTTCACGCAGTTTTTAAAAAGCAAATAAAGGCTGTCAACTTGTGGGGCTGACTGGGTATCAGGCTGCCCTGTTTCGCCTTCACAAATACACCTGCCTCCCTAGGAAGCTTGAAGGGATGTCAAGAAAGAGTTCAGAAGCACTCCTTACTAAGGGTTTGTTACAAAATGCACCTCCCACTGTTTTCAAAAAGGGGTCCTTTATTGCTCAAATCAGTACCAAATTCATTACCAAAATAAGCAACTTCTCCTTTGGAGTTATTTTTCTAGAGAGACCTTTTTAAATAGAATCACACTTCAACGCAATTCATTCAGCAAGTGCTGTATTCTGTATGTTTGTTGTACTTGCGATTGTCACGGCCACAAGGAAATTCCACTACAGGGCTCTCAGAGAATGCATTGAGTTATTTTTCCTCTGCACCAGGAGTAGAAAAATCTGAGTGTAGAGGTCACAGGCAGGGCCAGGATCACACCAGATGTCGTGCACAGATAAAAATCAAGACCTTCAGGGCAGAGGGACTTCTAAGTAAAGCTTGGAGCAGGAATGCTGCTTCCACTTCACAGCTTGGAATAAGAACGCTCAGGAGGCGGCTGCTGACTCAGCACCTGACAGGCGAGTGGCAACTGCACTCAGGTCCGGTTCTGTTACACCAAACTCAAGAGCATACCTTCGGCAGAGGTGGTCTGCAGGATCACGGAATCATAGAACGGCTTGGGTTGGAAGGGACTTCTAGGATCATCAAGTTCCAATCCTCCTGCCACAGGCAGAGCTGCCAGTCTACTGATCGAGTACTAGATCAGACTGCCCAGGGCCCATCCAAGCTGGCCTGAAACACCTCCAGGGACAGTTATTTCCCTCTCGGTAGCATTCCAACTAGACATCGCATCATGCAAAGATCACTGCCACTGAAGTAGTACGCAGCACGTAAGCTACAGCTCTGCGCCGCTGGATTTTCCCCCACGTTCAGACATCAAACTGAAAGGGAAAGGTTTAAAATACGTACTTCCGTACCCAACTATGTCCACACCCAACAATACATCCACTGAGTTGATTCTTTACCGTCCTTCCCGCTGCGGAGTTAAAAGGATGCTGAGAGCCCGGCACAACCAGCACACCTCCACTACCAGATGTGCTCCATTCAGCGCCTGGGGGTTTGGAGCCAGTCCTCCTTAGTAAATAGTGAAATGCTTTTGTCGAGTTTTGAAGTGACAGTAACGTGATGCATAACAAAATGGGCTTTTAGCAGGTTTCCCAGTGCGTCCTTTAATAATTAACTATGGAAAGAAGAGGAAAATATTTGTTGTCCTTGCTATGAAAAGGGGGGAAGGTTTATACCTACACTCTGTGAAACACCAGCAATACTGTGCTTTAACTGTGATATTTTGCTTAGAACCATTTAGTGAGAATTTCAATTTATAACTTTTCAGCAAGACATCTTGAGATTAATAAAGATGATTAAGAGGAAAGAGATTTTCTGCTTTTATTCTGTACATTTCTAAAGCCTGTTTTATTCAAATATCTGATTATTAAAAGCTATCACAGAACTGATTATTGTTTGGGGCTCATGCATAATCTCACACACAACATCTTGCACACAGATATTCAGTCATTATTTACAGCTGTTCGTGAATACGATTAGCTCTGGATCGTTCAGGCTCCTCTCTGACATTTAAAATACAATTAAACCCATAGCTTTGAACAGCTGTAGAAAAAAAAATAAAAGAATCAAGGCTCTCTGTGGACTTAATTTTACAATACTGGGATATTTTCTCATTGAGGTACGTCCTGTTACAAGCTCACGCAACAGATCCCTGAAGTTCATACTTGATGCCTGAGATATATTGTCCTGGGAAACGCTCCGACCACCCGCACAAAGTGAAGCAGGATCAGAACTCATGGATTTAACTGCAAACCCTCTGCTTACCACCTAGGCTTCAGGCACTGCGTCGCAAGTTTTAACCAAATGCCATTGGCTACATTCATATTGGGAAATGAGAGTATTTTCATAACTATCTGCCAAGTGAACGTCCAGATGGCTGCGCTGGTACCCGGTCAGGTAAGCTGGGGAAGGACTTGTTCTCGTAAAGATACTGCTCGCATTGCAACTGATTCTCTTATGCTGTAAAACACATTCAGCTTCTCAGGCATTTGTCCCAGCCCCAGCCTACAGCACACAGTGCTGCTTGGGCTTCACACTTCCATAAATTCACAGCAAATTCAGCGCAGGGTTTCATCACGTGCAATATCTTGGAAAATATGTATTTATTCCGTACTGTGTTTTTCTCTGACTCAAATCAGAGAAAGCAGTGATCTTGTCTCAAGTTCTTCCTAAGGCAAGTGAGTTTTTATTCTACGCTACATGTTCCCAAAGCTATCAGCTTTGGGCAAGTTCATATTTGAAAGTTTCATGCTGTAAACTTGAAATTGCTTTCGGTAAAAGCTGAATCAATAAATATCTTTTCCACGTACATTTTAAGCTTACTGAAGATCCCCTCACCTTGCTATGTCACATCAGGTGCCCAAAAAAAGACGGTTACGACCAAGATGCAAAAGGAGTCTCCCTTTTCAACACCACTCCCCCAAAAGGAAAATAAATGGCAACTGCTCGTAAGAAACCCTGTTCGTACATAACATTGGATTGAACTGTATAGAAAGAAACTGTTGACGCCAGGGGACCAGCTACAAGAACCTCTCTTCCTGTGGTTCCCTTACAGGCACCTTGCAAGGAAACGCAGGCAGTTTTGGGAGTTGCATTTGCAGCTTCTCATTGACTCCATCACCGCATTGCTCACTCCACACCATCCCTACGTCCAGCACCATGCAACCCACTAGATTCTTTAACTGCATTTTTTAAATATAAATAATATACTTTCGGTATAAGTTCTATCCATTGCCATTATTTGCATGGTTATTGTCTTAAAGAGCATCATTTGCTTTTTTCAGAACAAGTTGCTATCAGAGCTAAAAGAGCCACATCCTCTCTGCTTCACCCATCTCCAGAGCTAAGGATTTACTGGTTTTTGCATTTCTGATTTATTGTTTTTGAATAAGAAGATACAGCAGAGAGGTAGCCCCAAGCATTCCCACATCCAGCTGAGGCTATACCTCCTATAGGAAGACCTTCTTTCCCACTCTGTAGGATTTAGGCAGCCTAGCAGATTTCCACCTAATAGAATTTGTTTCATTGGCCTCAGCATTTGCAGCCTCATAGCAGTCGTGATATAAATCTAAGCTGAAGCACAAGGCCACCTTCTTTGTATGGGAGCTACATGAAGGTCAAAAGCTGATGTACCCTTACGGGTAAGCC
>NC_034413.1:71575193-71586700 GCF_002078875.1 Numida meleagris | reverse complement strand
AACCAACTATCCGACTCAACGGGCCTGCATGGTCTCCATAAAGGATGATCAACACAGAGTACAACATGGGATGTAAAAAGGAGGTGTTAGACACGGAACGCACGCAAAAAAGGCTCCATGTTACTTCCCTGCACCATCTAATGGAACATACATACCTGGCTTTGGCACCAAATCAATGACGGACTGGGGAACTTTGTCCTTAATCGGTTCCACACACTCACTAGGGAAGAACCCAACCTGGAACAAGAACAACAAGAGAGGCAGAATATCGAAGACAGCATTTTCAATATCGGAGCTGTTGAACCAAAGACCACGGAACATTCTCCTCCAGAGCAAAAGGGAAAGTCCTCTGACACCCGCACACGGAAACTGTTTACGTCCACAAGCAACCCCGTGCAGGCAGAGCAGCTCCAAGCTGAGAGGCCTGACTTTACTCAAGGTGCGCTATCACGTCAGAAGCTTGTGCCTACCTGAAACCCATGCTTCCCTCTCCACCACCTGGTCACCTCCTTTGGTGGCATATCAATGACACACACGATGTCTCCCACCTGCAAGAGATTGCAACATCAAACCCAGCTTCAGCACAGCTGGGACAAAAGCACAGCTCAAATGACTGCCGCCTTCTGCTCTGCAAAAGAGCAAAAAACATCTGAGCAACTGCACCACGGCAGACGTTGCCCATTGTAAAATTGAACTTGGACGTAGAAGAGTCACTACAGTACACAACATACAGAATACAGCTCTTCCATACCAAATGGGTCTCAAAAGCAGCAGGCTCTCTGCCAAAGGGTATGGAAGAGTTGCAATTGAACCGCAGGCATAAGTGAGCAGGGCCAGTGTAAAACACTAGGAAATACCCCCACGCAGCTCAACTCATTTTTACTACAAGCCTTCTGTGTGTGCCCGTGGGTACTGACACACGTCTGCTTGTTTTCTTTCCCAGTAGAAACTTGGGAGCTCCCTTCAGCATTCACAAACTGACCAAGACACACTCTCCTGAATTTGAAAATGAACACAGGAGCGGTGCTGTGGGGCAACAGCCACAGGAAGGAAAATGGCCCTTAGTCAGCCACACAAAACAGCTTCTCTGAATCTGCACACGTTCTACTCTTCTGTACACGACAACAAGGAACGCGTTGAACTACTTACCTCAAAGGAGAGCTCATCCGGTGCCTGGGCAGTGTATCCCTTAATCACATGGGCGGCAGCAAGGGCTGGAATATTGATAGCTGACTCGTCATCGACCACCAGGGGCTTCCCCTTGTTAGCAGTCTGAAACAAAGAGCACAGGCCGTTGGGAGGAGCCGAGGACAAACGAGGAGGACCTCAGGGTGACGAGCATCTCTGCACAGAAAGCTGCAGGAAATGCACTCAGGCCGTATCACAGGCATTTCAAAATGAATTGCAACTCTAAGAACACTCGTTTCTCTGCCTGCTGTGCAGCAGCATCGCCAGGCAATGCAAAGACGCATCTCCCTCTACCCACACTAATCAGCAATGGCACTGACGCAGACAGCTGCCCTTGCCCCTTTAGCCCCGTTCCTTCCGGCACTCTTTCTCCAAGAAGGTCGGTTGTTTAAGATGGCAGAAGACCATTAAGAGGGAAACCAAAGCCACAGCTGCAATTCACAAGATGCAAACATCTGGTGCCACTGCAAGCACAAAGCAAGCTCTCTCCAGCAGTTCAACCAGCACCGATGGCAAACAGGAGCACACTATATTTACTGTTTCTGCAGTTATTTCAGGGGACAAAAAAAGAAGAGGGCAAACACCACAACCGAGACGGCTCCAGCAGTTTGAACAACTTGCCACACTTGCACTAGTGCCTTGCCAAAAAGGAGCGCAAGAGTCCGCTCCCTTCCTCTAACCTATCCCTTGGAGGTCTCAGCCACAGACTGGGCACAGCAGCTGGTCCACAGACCCAATCCTCGGTTCGCTACAAGTGCCACCTTCCTCTCCTTGCTGAAGATGACAATGACACGCCCTTGGGTGACAATATCCTGGCAGGAGGGGAAAAATGCTTCTGTGTGTTTATAACGCCGGATCTGGTTGATCTGATTCTGTCTGTACTATTCTTTCACGGCCAGCTAGATGCCCGTAGCAAGGAAATAAAGCTTGTGAGGCAGCTTCTCAGTGACACCGCTACATCTGGAAGGATTCTCTCTCTCTTGACAAGCAGGAGAGCAGATCTGCGGCTCACTCTGCTGCCTCAACTCAGGGAACAAAGGACAAGCAGAGCTTCATACTGTACCTCCGCCCATGCCAGCTCAGGCCCACAGCTGATCTCCTTGCATGCCATGGCCATCAGCCTAAGCGTGACAAGCTGGAACACAAAAGAAACACTCCACAGTTATTAACAGTTAACACACCACTGTATTGGTTGAGAGACTCCTTCAGAACCACCACAACTTATCCACTGGCATAGGCAGGTGTTCAAGAAACCAATTCACTTTTGCAGCAAAATCTGTCATTTGGAGGAGAACACGCTCCAGTTAGCATTGCAGTGACTACACACAAAAACCGCCCAAAGAAGCAGCTCCCTCTGAACGTCTCAATGTTATTTGCTACCACATATTCTCTGAGGCTGCTAAGGGCTCCGGCAAGCACTCTCTACTCCACACAGTTCAGCGCGGGCTGCAGCGCATGCCTAGCCGGAACACTTTCTTTCAGTATGCCAGAAACCTCAGCAGAACCATGAAAAAGACCAGGAAAGACAGGGAGACTCCGCTGTGATTCCCAGGAACGTTCAGCATGAACTGCCAGGCTGGATGCTCAGGAAGTGCTGAGAAGAGTCATGACAACAACTGCTCCGCTGAGACCAGGACAATGCCAAACACGGGCATTCATTCTCTCTGGAATTTGCCAGTGCAACCGGTCTCCCACAAACAACCACTGCGTCCGGTCTATTCAAACACGATAGCCTGTTACGCAGCGTTTCACCGAGTCCCTAGCCCTGTACCACCAGATGGGCACTCTGGCACAAAGCAGCAGATTCACTGGCCCACAGCACAACGATCCTGCAGCAGCAGGGCACTGACAGGTGTCAGCAGGGCACTGAGAGGTGAGAGCTGCACGCGAAGTGGAAAAAAAACACACGTGACAAGTGTCACAGCAAAGCTTGATGAGGCTGCATTACTAAAAACTGCGCAACACAGGCTGCAAAACAATGCGGGGGGACAAAACACGGCATTTACCTGGCAAGAGATCAGAAGAAGGCAGACAAGTTCCTTGAAGGCAGCCGTTCCTTGACACTTCGCTCTGTTCTTCCAGAGCAAAAGCTGCACCAAGGGAGCGGGCACAGGGTGGGGAGACGAGAGAGAAAGAGCAGGTCAGGGAGCAGGGCTAAGCCAGCCATGCAAGAACGCACACAGCACAACACTCCCATCCACTCGCTCCAAGACATGCTGTCAGAAATACAATACTAATTTTCCTGTGAAAATATTCCCCTCTCCTATCCCAAACAAACAAACAAACAAAACCAACATAAACCTCCGGGGCCCAGCCATCCTTGGCACAAACCCTGAGGAAGTTAAATGCCTTCACACTTATCCAACACACAGATGCACACTCATCCAAAGAAAAACCTTTCACTGTATCACCTGCCTGCCTCAGCTCCACGCTCCTGACAGACAATGCTTGCACTACCTTCACAGCACCCCGCTGATTCAAACACCGCTTCATCTCCTTTCAGCTGAACCCAGCAGTGGCTGAGGCCGCACTCTATCCCTTCCTCCAGGCCATCGATGAAGATGGCCAACAAGGCCGCAGCCAGCACCCACCCCAGGGGAACAGCGCTGCTTACAGCCTCCCACCACACTGCGCCGCTCAGCACAACCCTCTCAGCTCCGCCACTCACCACTTCTCACCACCTCACTGCCCACCCGCCTATCCCACGTTGCCTAAGCTTACCTACAAGACGCTGCGCAAGGCGCTGCTGTCAACACTAAGCTACTCAGGCGCTGCACAGGTGCACAAAGCAACCTACACAGCCAGAGCTCAAGCGCTCCAATGAAGCTACACAGCACGCACTGCTCCTCCCCTCACTCTAGCCGCTTGTGACATCACTAAGGGCCACCAGCCTGCTCCACCATGTTGGACAAGGTGGGGAGACAACACCACTTCACAAAGACCACACTCTTCCAAAACGCCACCCCAGCACTCTACAATCACTGCATGCTTGGAATTCTCTCAACCAAAGCCTGGAGAAGCCGCTGGGAGCTTGTTGTGGACAAAGGACCCGGCACTTGCTGCCCTCGGTCCATCCATCCAGCCTGCCCAGACCCCTCTGCAGGGCCTTCCTACCCTCACGCAGATGGACACTTCCTCCCAACAGCGTCCCTTGCCGTGCAGGGCCTACCTAAAATCCACACGATAGTCCTTTTTTTCATTCAAGGGCATGGTATGGCAGCCATCTAGTTCACCTGCAAGGAAATCACCAAAGACATGGCAGAAATACACAACTACTACCAGACTGCTTTACAAATTTCTTTCCCGAGTGGATTTTTGCCTTTGTGCTTCCATGATGACCTCATTTCTTCCTCCTTTTAACAGAATCACAGAATCACAGAATCACAGAATCGCCTGGGTTGAAAAGGACCTCAAAGATCATCCATTTTCAACCCTCCTGCTGAGCGCAGGGTCGCCAACCACTAGACCAGGCTGCCCAGAGCCACCTCCAGCCTTACCTTCAATACCTCCAGGGACGGGGCAATCATAACCTCCTTGGGCAACCTGCTCCAGCGCGTCACCACCCTCTCAGTGAAAACCTTCCTCCTAATAGCCAACCTAAATCTCCCCTGACTCAGTTTAAAACCATTCCCTTTAGTCCTGTTGCTATCCACCCTCGGGAACAATTGTTCCCCCTCCTGTTTATATGCTCCCTTCAAGTCTTGCAAGGCCACAATGAGGTCTCCCCGGAGCCTTCTCTTCTCCAAGCTAAACAAGCCCACTTCCCTCAACCTTTCTTCACAGGAGAGATGCTCCAGCCCTCTGATCATCTTGCTGGCCTCCTCTAAACTCCTTCCAAGAGCTCTGCATCCTTCTTGTGCTGGGACCCCAACCCTAGGCGCACTACTCCAGATGGGGCCTCACAAGAGCCCAGTAGCGGGGGACAATCGCATCCCTCTCCCTGATGGCCACTCCTCTTTCAACGCAGCCCAGAACACAGTTGGCCTTCTGGGCTGCCAGCGCACACTGCTGGCTCACATCCTGCTTCTCGTCCACCACAACCCCCAAGTCCTTCTCTGCAGGGCTGCTCTCAAGTCTTTTCTGGTGGGGAAGCTACCTCCAGTGCCTGACGCTTCAGAAGACACCACAAAACATGACACTCAGACAAACGCTTGCCATGGCTGCGTGGCGGTCATGCTTTGCCAGGCATACAGCAGGGCCGTAACTCCCACATGGCAGCCCCAAGCCAAGTCCTGCATTCCCTTGCCGTGGCCACAGCTGGTGCATCACTGCCAGGAACTGTCAGAGAATATGGATGGATGCAGGCACTCCTGCTCCTTCTGCAAAGCCTTCCTCTGGACAGCCCAGTAGGTGCTGCTCAGTGCTATGCCAACCAGGCTCCCGCTCACAGCAGCCCTGGCATAAACACGCGTGTACTCTACTGCGCAGCACTGAGCTTCAGGGATTAAGCACCAGAGCCTAAACAAACGCAATCTACTGCTGACTCCCTCAGCTCCTTCTGCCCACCAAGAGAAATACCGTGGGACAGAACACAAGGGGAAAAGCCCTTCTGACTGCACACCTACAAGGCAAATCAAAACAGCTACTGCAAGAAGAGCTCGTAGGGTAAGCCCAGCCTCACAGACACAAACGCATCTGGTTCCAGTCAATATTATGGCATGCTGTGCATGAAACGCTGCTTTGTGGCTCGCAGAGCACGGAGCGTGCCGCTTGGACAGGCACAGCAGCGCCATGTCCCAGCCAAGCACTGACACCTGCCCAAGCACCCCTGGCCAATGTTGCCAGGGAAATGCATGACCTGCAGCCCCATGTGGCTCACTGCACGGACGCTGCAGGCTGGCTTCATGTCAGGTGGGGTGGATTTTTCTTCAGAGTGGCCGGTATGAGGCTGTACCTTTTGGTTCTAGGAGAAAAACAACGTTGATAGCACTCCAACGTTTCTCATTTATGAGCAGCAGTGTTGGGCAGAGCCAAGGCCATTCTCAACAAAGGGCACAAGGAGCTGGGAGGGAACAGAATTAGGACAGCTGACATACACTGGCCAAAGGGATATTCCATACCAGATCACATCAAGCGGAAGGAGTTTTGAAGGGGGTGGGACTTCATCTCGCGCTCTTCTACTGCCTGGGGGCTAGCTGGGTATTGGTTGGGGGGTGGGGAGCCATTGCTTCTACATCACTCGTTGTTACATACAGTCATATATATATATATATATTCCTAACTATTATCCTTTTCTCTACCTTAGTAAACTGTTTTATCTCAACACATGAGTTCTCAGTTTTTTTTCCCCCAATTCTCTTCCCCACCCCACTGGGAAGGGGGGAGTGAGCGAAGGACTGTGTGGTGCTGAGCCACCCACTGCCTTAAACCTCAACAGGGGCATGGGGCAAGGGGAGCAAACATGAAGCACGCTGTGGTCAGGAGGAAATGAAAATGCAATTGACGTACACAAGTCAACTGTTTCATTCTCCAGAAAACAACGTATTACCTCAAGGAAACATTTCCCTCCATTAATTTACACCTCACAGTTGCAGAATTTTGCACGCAAGAAGCACTGCCACGCAAACAGCACAGTATCTTGAAAGCAGCACGTCCAAATCAGCCTCCTTGCCCTGCTCTCACCGCTCAGCCAAACACAGCAATCAAACACAGAAACTCTCTGCTTCTCTGCCTTGTGGCAGGAAGAAGCGGGAGAGCTCTCGTGGCACAAAGCTCAGGGCTGTAGGAATCAAGGTTGCCTCTAAGATGGTGCTTTAAAACAACATGAGAGACAAGGTCAAATGCAAAATGTCAGCACTTCCCGTAGAGCACATCGCACAGCCGTAGGCACACTGGGGAAGACTGACACACCACCTGAGAGGGAACAGGTCAGGAAGGAAAACCTTACCGCGTCAACACAGGGACAAGTTACTCTCTTCTTCTGGGCCTCTGTTCACAGGGAGGATTCCCCTCAAGAGGGCTGCTCAAGGTGCTCTTGTCTCCAGCTCTTGGTCACCTTGGGCATTTCCTGTCAAAGTTAGCATCTAGCTAAACCACCACTACTGTGTTAGTACTTGGATCCCCACTTATGGCTGGAGCTCAGGAGGTCAACGCCACAGAAATAATACAACCTGCAACTGGAAAACATCTCTCCAAGCCCAGAAGAGTCAACTCCCTGACCTTGGGCACAACTCACCAACCAAGAGCCAGGCCTTGCAAACTTTGCTCGTCTGAGCACGTGGGAGCGGGCTGGACATCAGACCACAAGTGTCCATTTCAACTGCAACTCCATGGAGAGAAGGATATCAAACACTAACAGGTGCCAATGAATTCATTCACAGGCTGCACTATGAGTTTGTTCGGTATAAAAAAAACACCTAATTCCTAATCAAAAAAATAACAGCAGGAGTTAATATCAGTGGAAGAGGTTCCTGTTCCTACACCTCATCATCTTACCCCAGCTTTCCTTGCCTCAGCCCTTACCCTAACTCCTGCATGGATTTTTCTCCCCTGCACTACCATATTCTCCTGAGCACACAAGTCTTCTCTTGCTCCTACTAAACAACGGCCAGCAGCACAAAACAAACAGCCGCTGAGGACTCTCAAAACAGAACCTGATCCACAAAGCACTTCTCAACTTCACAAGCATGCCTCAGCTTCCTTCTGGGATGAGGATAATTTTCAGGTATTTTATGAGATAGCTGAGACAAAAAGGAAATGTCTTGTTGCGTTCATTTGATTCTAGGCATGGGACTGCTCAAAAGCTTTCCCTGCTGGCCTCGCTCTGCTCCCACCTGAGCACACGGAGCCTTACCATCCACTTTCACCGTCAAAGATTACAGGCCAGTCTCCAATGCTGCTAACAACTCCTGCCCCAAGGCCAGCATCTCTGCAGCCATCCTTTTCATCCGAGTCCAGGAAACACATTGACACCACACTTTTTCTGAACTACTCCATTATCAGCAGTGTTTTGGGTGGTAGAATGACACCGCAAATCATTCATCAGATACATTCTGGCACATCTCCCGTGAAAAATGCAATTAGTCAAACAGCTGTGTTTCTCAAGCACATCTAGAGATGACAAACATACAACAAGTCGCAAGGAGAGGCTCGTGTTTGAAACCCTTCCATAGAGAAAAGTGTTTCTATCCACTTTTCCTGACAACAGAAACATGGTAGCAGCTTTCAAAGCCCATTCGCCAGAGAGGAGGCAGACAATGTATACAGAAAGGAGCGAGCACATCCCCCCCCCCAGCACTACTGGAGCCCACTGCTCACCTGCAGATCTCTGTGCATTTCTCGTGTTTTACACTGAGGCAACCTTGCTACAGCTTCATGGGTGTCACAGAAGACCTGCAGGACCTCTTGCTCTGCAAACCTCATCTGCAGCCATTCGTTCACAAGGTTCACCACCTTGCCCCTCCTGAGCAAAAACAAGCACTAAGAACGAGAGCAAAGCCCATTGTATTCCACCTGGCCTGGTCCAAGCCCTAGTCCTACCCGACATACCCTGCTATGTAGTCTGCTCCCCAAAGCCTGCCTGGACATCAGCACACAAGCAGTTCCTCAGATCAAATTCAAAGGTGGCACCAAGCCTCCCCCAGAAGCTCTTTGCAGTCAGCTCAGTCATCGTGTTTCACCTTCTCCTCACCTAAAGCCAACAGTATTGTCCCCATCTGCCAGCAGGTGTTACCTCCGACCTTGTCATTGGACAATGCTCCCACAGCAACAAGTTGCCTTCGGGGGCCCTCACTCACCACCCTGTGTTAGCACTCAAATGTCATTCTAATTCAACCACATTCTTTCCTTCCTCCTCAAAATAAAATGTTGGTCAGGCTAGAGGAATAGAAGGCTGCATTTGGGACACATATTAGGTCTGCCTAATGGTCTGCCACATGGAAACAATGCTGAAGACTGAGAGCTCTGTGCCAAGGAGCACAGCTGCAAGCCACAAGAGAAATACCACCTTGCAGCCCTTCTCCTTTCAAGCAGAAGGGAACACCTTAGGCAGACGGAGCACAGTTCAGAAGCTCAAAACCCAGCATGTGAAGCTGGCAAGAGAGGATTCTGAGCTGCCCTTATTTACACTTAGAATCATAGAATCAGCTAGGTTGGAAAAGACCTACAAGATCATCCAGTCCAACCATCCACCTACCACCAGTAACCCCACTAAACCATGTCTCTCAACACTGTATCTAAGCCTAAATGTTTCTTGAACACTTCCCTCCACAGCGGGGTCCCTCATGCAGAGCTGAGTAGAAACTTACCGGCATTGACAGGGCCCTTTCTTGCAACATTCCTTCTGATATTTTGGATTAAAATCATCAAGAAATCATAAAAGAAGTTCTCTGTGAAAACTACACCTAACAGTCTTCCTTCTACAAGCAAACAAGCCCAACACACACACAGTAGTAAAAACAACTGCAGCAAAAAGAAGCAACAATGGCATAGCAGGACAGAGATACCTAGTGCGCGTGTTTAAAGGCATTTCACAACCTAATGGTACTTGCTACAGTACACCTGACTTACGTCAAAAGCTCAGCAGTCCCAAGAACACCTGCTTCCATCTGCTGCCACCATCCAAAACAGCCAGACTTCTGCGGTCACCTGGCCCAAACATTCTTTTTGCTCAACGCTTGATTCCTGCAAGAGACATCTGAGCTCAGCACACGCATCATTTTTCAAATACCCCATCCCAGCAGCAAGGGATCACAGCGTTGGGACAGCTGAAACAGAAATGATGCACGAGTTTCCTGTTAGCACTGAACGTGAACAAGGAGCAACACGTTGAGCCCCCACTCACCTCAGCAGAGGTCCATGCCGAGCAGCGCTTTGCACAGGTCGCCGCTGCTTACAGAGTTTCTGCTGGAATCAATGTCTCCAACCACGGTCCTGCAGCCAGACAGATCCTGCTGCAAGATCAATACCTGCAAAGTGCTGAACAGCCACATAGAATGAGCTCTATTCTCAACCCACCTCACCATCCACTCATCCATCCCACACTTTCTCAGCTTCGTTATCAGGATGTTGTGGGAGACAGCATCAAAAGCCTTGCTGAAATCAAGGTAGACAACTTCCGCTGTTCATCACCAACTATCCAGCTGGTGATGCCATCACAGAGGGCTACGAGCTTGGTCGAGCACGACTTTCCCTTGGTGAATCCATACTCACTATTTCTGATGACCTTCTTCTCTTCCAATTGCATGGAGATGGCATCTAGAACAAGCTGTTCCATCACCTTTCCACAAGGTGTTCCATCCCCTTTCCACACTTCTTTATACCACAACAGCTAGGAAATAAGAAAAGATCTCCAGAACAGGCATACATTTCAAGGAGGTTCCAGATAAGTGGAGACAACAGAAAGCACTGGCAAGTCAAAGCATGTCAAAATTGCCCACGCAGTGTTAGCTATGGTGATGATAAATCACGTCTCCAAAATTTCCTGCACAAGAACACAAAATCCAGACCCCTGTGATCACCTAGTTCCAAACCCTGCTATAGGCAGGGACACCTCCCTGTAGACCAGGCTGCTCAAAGCCCCATCCAGCCTGGTCTTGAGTGCTTCCAGGGAGGGGCCAATCACAACCTCACCGGGCAACTTGTTCCAGTGTCTCACCACCCTCACAGTACAGAATTTCTTCCTAATACCTGGTCTAATTCTACCCTCTTCCAGTTTAAAGCCATTTCCTCTTGTCGTGTCGCTACCTGCCCTTATCAAAAGTCCCTCCCCAGTTTTCCTGCAGGCCTCCTTCAGGTACTGGCAGGCTGCTATCAGGTCCCCCCCAGAGCCTTCTCTTCTCCAAGCTGAAGAGTCCCAGCTCTCTCAGCCTGTCCCCATCATCATTAATGATCAGATGCACAATGTTCTCACATGCTTTCTTTTTGGAAGTGGAGATTTAGTGGCAGCTTGACTCATGATTAAGTCCTCCAGAAACCTTCTTTCTTCCTTATGAGGAGACTGGATACTGAAAACTTCCCCAAAGTCGCTATTAAACAATTGCTGTACCTAAAGCCCAAGGAGAAAACACGTTTCAGATTTAAGACCACAAAACAATCATATTCTATTCCAATACAATTTCTATTCTAATTTAAATTTCCATGACTAGCATTTCACCCACCCTGCTATGAAATGACACACTGTAGGAAGAAATGTTCTCAGTAAAGCACACCAACGCTTAAAGTATTCCTAAAACAACAAGATACAAAAGGGAATGGAAGGAAAGGGAAATGTGGGGTGTAGTGGGAAGAGAAGGAAAGGGGAGGGGAAGAAAATGTGGGGAGAAGTTGGAAGGGAAATAACAGGAGGGAAAGGGAAAGGAAGGAAAAGCCTTCTAGCCCCA